>NC_057419.1:67263931-67563931 GCF_019320065.1 Cervus canadensis | reverse complement strand
TATGTGATTTTATGTGCATGATTTCCTGTGCAAACTTCCATGCCTTCTATATTCACATTTTAATTTTAGGGGAAAACTTGGAAAATATTAATTATGACAACAAATTCAGCGACCTTTAAAGTATAGTTCTATAGATACTGGTCCTTCTCTCCAATAGCTCCACTTCAATTACAAAAGTGAAACCCACAATGTAATGGACATGAAAACCTAACCAAAATGCCCCTGAAGAAGAGTTGCGTACTTTAGGAAAAAACTGAGAATCCTAACTTAAGCAAGGGACTGCATCAAGACACTATTAAGACTCCCAAACTTGCTACTTATAGAAATTAAAAACAGACTTACTTGCTTTGTTTTTCCATGCTAGCTACCCTGAGGCATTCCCATCTTGAATTTAGAAGGTTCATTTGTTCTTGGACTTCAGTTTCTTCATCTTCTGATAATTTCCCTGACCCAATCAGCTGACTCCCCAACTGGAGAACATTGCCAACCCGTCCCTGATGGGATGTCAAATCCATCATGTATCCCTGACAAAGAAAGAAGGTGATAAGAGTTGACATATTATGGAAATCATTATGGTTTTGAATCTCTCATTTTTTGGCAGTTTTAAATTTATAGCCCAGTTAAAGTTTATTCCCAGTAAAAGTAAATCCAATACTGTTTATAATATGAATTAATGGATATTAGTAGCTTAGGTCACCTCCTGAAGAAGCAGAGCCTGAGACCAGGACTTATATGCTAGTGATTTATCAAGAAAGAGATCCCTGGGAAGATCTGCAAGGGAGCAGAAGCAACAGGAAACAGGAAAGGGAAGGGGAGGAGGCCAAGAAGTGTGTCATCCCAGGAAAAATCTCCGACTGAGGGGGCAGTGCAGCCTGATATGCCCTAGGTACTCTGGAGTGTAAGTTCTATCTCAGCATTGACCTTGACCCAAGACAAAGGAGCTGGCCTTTCATATTCCTATAGGAGCTACTGACAAAATCAAGTCTCAGCACCTTCAGAGTGTTATTCTCCAAAGGAAAACTTCCAAAGCCGCCTACTGGAAAGCCAAATGCATGAACATTTATCTTGCTTCCATCTCAAAACAAACACTAAATTACAAGAATACAAGGATCTTATAGAGTAACTGAGGAAAACAGAGGGAATGATCATTATGTCATCTGCCCTATTTCATTAATCGATGATTGCTTTTACCTCGTGAGTGTGAAACTGTTCTTTCACTTCTTCTACATCATTAGAAATCTCTCCTTGTGCTTGCAATGTGTCCTCGGCTGAAAGGAGCCATGAGAGTACTTCTTCTAAAGCTGTCTGGTAACTGTCCAGGTTTACTTCAGTCTCCATCAATGGACTGCCAAATGACTTGTCTTCAGGAGCTTCCAAACGCTGAACAATAAAACAAATTGGGTGTTATATAATTAGTATCTTTGCAGGCTGTTCCAATACATTAAATGATAAATCGAATGAAATATTTAAAATGCTAGAAACGTCCACTTGCATTATTAGAGACACGAACAGCAGACATACACAGTAATGAGCCTGCATTTTAACATCCTCACAAATACATCCACAGATTCTCAAATGGCCATTGGAATCCACTTCAAATTAATATTTGATTAAAGTTCTCTGGATTACTATAAGGAGTGATTTGGTACATTATCTCTTAATGTTAAATGCCACAGATTTTCATCCATAGGCAAACTTTTTAGTTCACATTTTGAGTCCTCTATATATACATTATTGGTATTATATTTATGTAATTTTCACAATGACGGTAAAGGAAACATCTCTTCCTAAGAGCTCCTAATGAAATATTTCTGAAAATCTCCAGACCAGAAAAGTTATCAATAAGAAAATAAGTGAGGGAAATGTATAATAAAAAAAAATACTTCATTCATACATCTGAAACTTCTAAAGGTAGAATGACTTCTATGAATTAAGCCTTTATTTCCAGAAGGTCATGGTTTAAATAATAAGACATTATCTTAGGCAAAGCAAAATATAAAGTATTTGCTATCAAATTTATTTAGCAGGATGTCAGCTGAGATTCTCAACAGTTGTAATTTCTCCTGGGATCCTAAAGCTGAAAACCCTGGTTACAAAGTGTTCATAATTCTGAAGCTAAGATCCAGGCCACCTTTGAAGGAATTGCTAAGAAGCGACCACAAAACTGTCCCACCCTCCTTCATCTACTACCTAACTCTAAGGTATATAAGAGGAAGCAAGGAGACTGACTGAAGAAATCTGGTGAGAAAGGATTCCTCTGGAGAGCAATGCATGTCTATACCTTCTGCCACCTCTAGCCAAGCAATGGAGACCTCAAGAGGTCTATAGAGCAGACGGTATTTGACAGAATGGAATAGTGACCTCTAAACCTGGCTGTGTGCTTGCGGAGATTCCGGAGCTATGGAACCAGTACTACCAAGTGATACGAGACAGCTCTTGGGATAACCTATGTACTTGCTGCTTTAACCTTAAGGCACTTATCAATATTAAAAAATCAGAACAAATAGGAGCATCTGCATAAATTTTTCTTTAGGTCAAGCACATGCATGGTAGGTGGTTGGGCTTTAGAAATCCTGAGGAGGACCACACTCAAGAGGGTTTCCTGCCGAGGTAAGGGACATAGGCAAATAAAGTAGTCAGGGCAAAAACACTGGAAAAATATTTGGAGAGGAATCTTCTGAACACCCTATAGATAGCAAGCAAGCACTGGGCCCTGACAAATGCGATTTTGCAAAGGAAACACATGGCAGTGTAGAACCACAAGAAGCTACTTGTGGGGGGAGGGAGGTCATGATCTTGCCTAGAGAAAATGCATTCTTCTGATGGTTCTTCTCTGCCATGTCTGCCTTGAATTTCCAGTCCCCAGCAATTCTGGGCCTTCTCCCACTGAGCTGCCAGCACCAATTTAATTGTGCTCTTCTGATAAATGCTCCAATTTTGAAACTTTAATATGATAAGTTTCTTGAACTATTAAATCCTTTAGGATAAAAAAGCATAGAGGCAGTCTTTGGTGTAATATTTTCATCAAAGGACGCATTCTGTACCTGTTTCTAGAGAACTGGCACAATATGTCAGCCTGTTAAGTCAAAATTATCCAACTTCAGGATCTCAAACAGAATACAAGTGTCACAAGAGAGGTAGTCGCATGGGCCCTCCCCAAGGTCAAGGCAAGTTCTGGAGGTCTTAGGGGTTAGAACAAACTCCATAACGTATTCCTTCCCTCTACCCCCAAATAAGATAAATAATAAATTAAAAGTCATCAGTAGGAGGGAAAAAGTCACAAAAAGATAGCCTGGGAAATATGTGTAGACAGAAATAGCCTCATGGTTGGAAGATCTGAGCAGTTTTACAATGTTCAAACGATCCCTTGCTTGTTTTATCTGCTTGTTGACATTGCCGCCTTAAAATTCTTAATAATTCTATCCTTGAACTTGGGCTTTCTAAGTTCAGTGGAGTGATAAAGTATGCATATGAGCAGAGGAGATAGGTACATTATGTATGTCTTCCCCATTTGCATATAGTGTTTCTGGTGTCCTGTGAGCCTAGAATTCTGGTGGACCCATGATATGTGGGAACTGAGCAGACTCCCATTGAGTGCAAGTGTCTATGACTGAATGAGGGATGGCATTGACAGCCTCAGGAAATCATGGTTTCTGTTTGAACCAGAACTATCTTCCAATGCAGAAAGAAAGCAATGCTAAAAAAACAAAAACAACCAACGAACCCAATCATATCCTTTCATACTCATATTTCTTTCCTGTGTTAGCCAACCATTTATGCTACAACTAATGACATAGAAAGAAAGGGAAAGATAAGACAAGATGATTCCTTTCCTTTCAACTCCTTCCTTACTTATCAGTAAGATGAAGGCACAGAACATAAGTAGAAAGTGCACCTATCAAGGAGTGAAATAAACACAGCTGAGTTAGTCGTACAACGTTTTCACGTTAAGAATGAAATACAGACGCATATATAAGCTCTGAAATACAAATTGTGCAATGCTGGTGATTCCGCTTAAGTTAAATGATCTTATATTTGCATTTACAACTGCAATTGTACAATATAACAATGGGCAGTAAAACTCACGCTAATACTTTAAAATTTAATTTTCTTTACTCAGTATGATGTTGAATAGCAAATAAAAAACACAATGGCAAGTTGAGAGAAAGATCATAGAATAAAGGAAACAGCTTTATATTTTGGTCATTTGAACAGCACTTTCCTTCCTGCTTTTTTGAACAAGGGGCTCCAAATTTTATTTTTCACTGCACTATACAAATCAGTAGCCCTGGGTGTAGGTGGGGGAAAAGTACAATCAAATCCTGGATAGTGTGTCTTCCCTGGGTTATGGGTGAGAAGAGACAGGACATTTATTATGAATAGTAGAAAGTGGTTATAAAACCCAAGGACTCTGGAAGTCAATCAGTTTTTGGATCTTGACTTGCAGCTGAGGTCTTGTCACCCTGGTAGTTACTTAACTGCATCATTAGCCTTAGCTTCCTCCTATGTAAAATGAGAACAATAATATAATACTTTCCTAAGACTGCTGTAAGAATTAAAGGAGAGTATATAAAGTGTTTGGCAGAATGCCTGAACCTGCATAAGAACCCAATACAGTAGCTGATAGCTCTAATTATTATTAGATTCTTCTACACATAAGAACCATTTGGAAACACAGCCTTCTCCAAGGTTACCTTCTTGAGTCACTGTTCAAATTTCAAGGGCCAGAAAATTCCTATTTAAAAAAATGACCCAGGAAACATCTAAGAGTAAACATCAATTAAATGAAACCTTTCTGAAACTGGAAACTCAACCTAGCTCTTATTTAAAAGTTCTAAAAATTATTAACAATCTTGAGTTCAAATAATCTTCTGCAAATGATAAATTGCAAACGACACTATTACTCAAGTAACACAACACTATATTTTACCATTGCACAATTTAGATTAAAAAAGTAAACACTTCATGATTTACTGATATTTACAGAGGCTTGAATTTTTGGAGAAAATTTTAGAAGGCAAATCTTTATACTCAAGGACATGCTGTCTAGCACTCATAAATTCTGAATCTAAAAGTTTTGTCTGAGGATATTCATAAAACAAAAACTTTGCAAAGACAGCCATATTAAAGCTAAATTCAAACAGATAAGCTGTGTGAAATTACACAAATAACTCATTATTTATATCCATAAATCAATTCTACATATATACTTGATTATGGTCAAAATTGTCAGTTAGGCTGTAAATAATTTTTTTCTTTGTCTAGACCACTGTTTTTCAAATTTGTAAGTTGTGATCCATCAGTGATTTTTTAATCATTTCAGTGGGGATGACCAGGAATAGTCTATTTAAAAATAAAAAGAATAAAAATACCAGTCTGTGCCATTTATATTACGGACTAGACTGTTGTGTGATTTTCTGTTTCAAGTATGCATATATATGTATGTCTGTTAAGTGTATATGTAAGCATGTTCTGCATCATGATGAAAAAAATTTTTATAGTTCATGGAACAAAACTGGAAATGATTCTAGAATTTCAGTACAAGTAAATCCCATGAAAGAAGAAATTTGCTGAATTCCACATTTGCACATTTGCAATAAAACCCTTGGAAGAACATCTTTATATTCATCTTTAAAACAGAATTTTGAAACAAACAAGGACACACAGAGAGGCTTGTACTTTTGGTTTTAGTTACTCAAAATATGTATTCATTGTCATACTGTTACATATTTGACCTTAGCCTGTGGCCAATTCATACATATTACAGTAAAGAATTTTTCTTTTTAGGAAGCTTGATCTTTGTTTTGTATTAAGAAAAAAAAAAAAAAAGAATGATGCGTAAGAAAGAGATACCAATCATTTCATGAATGGAAGTGCCAGTATCATCAACTAGAACTAATTTTTTCCCCTATGCTTTGATCTTATTTTAATTTCCATCTTTATAACAGTAGTTTATGTTTCTCTGCAGTACATTGGGCAAATAATGATTCAGATGAGAGGCATAACAATGAATGGATGAAACAATTCTAGTTGTTTTCAAAATTAGGAACACTAAAATTTATTCAACATTATCCATACGCTCCAGAGGCTTAATTACTACCCTTTTGCATGAAGAATTACTAGATATTGTCAACTACATTCCTTGAAGATGTTGCTAATGCATAAAGGTGAATGAGTACAGAGGGGAAAAGTAAAGTAATGAGGGAAGACAAATGGGTATATGTATTAGTCCTGCGATGTCCAGGACAAATGTCTGGAAACTCATTTCCAGTGACAGAAATTGTCATAATAAAATGGAGAGGGATAGCCCTGAAACTACTCCAGACGTAAATATATTTTTTTTAAATCCAGTTTACTATCTATCTGACCTTGGGCAAGTTACCTAACTTCTCTGTGTCTCAGTTTCCCCATCTGCAAAACAAAGAAAATAAAACTATTTCTCCGTAGGACTGCTTAAAACAGTATATGTGATGAGGCATATAAAATGCTCAGCATATTCTGGTTTCCAAGAAATGCTCTGTGATGCCTGTATTTGGGGACCAATGTTCATTGAAACGGCAAATGGTTTTTATGAGGAAACACAGTTGAATGAGCTGTGTATATTTTTAGAAGCATGATTTTGGCAATTCAAACTGAGATAAGTCATCAAATGGCAACATATAGGTAGTGAAACCAGCAACCCAGCAAACCACAAAGCTCTTAGAAAAATAGCTGGGACTCTTCCAGAGGGCACAATCTATCACTGAGTGGTTTTATATTTCTGTTGAAACTCATCTATTTTGGCAACTTCCCCAAATTCAACCTTAAAATGTGCTATGAGTTTTAACCTGGATAAAAAACAGTTTTATTGTTCTTGAATGTATAAATGCTTCAAGTATATTTGAAAATGTTATCACTTAGCTCCTTTAAATGTGTCATACTTCTGTTTTATAGAGTCTCAAGTTAGTGCATGAATGGTGAATTGTTTGGTGTATTCTATAATCTTTTTATCCTTCAGTGAAAGATTATTTGAAAGCTAAAGGATTACAGAGGGATAACCAAGTGGTTCTTTTACTAAATAATAGAGGAACAGTTCAGAGGAACCAGGATTAGTATCTGCAAATATTCTTTCCACATTTCCACTGTGTTTCCTCCGAGATATAACATGTAAACCAGGGTATTATTCAAAGTATGAAAAATGATTACAGAAGTGATTTATGAGGAATTAATCCATCATGCAACACTGTACATGACATTCAGTCTAATGATACCAGAAATAGGTAATTTTTAATATTGCTTGTGCCTGAAATTCAGTTCAAAGTTAAGCCCTAATGAGGATTTAGGAAAAATTATGGCCTACTGTATGGCAATATTAAAACAACAATCACAACACCAACAACCACATCTATAATAGCAAGAACAACAGCTGCCATTATTTATTGGGCACTTAGTGTCAGTCAATTTGCTAAGCACTTGATGTGCATTCTATCATTTTTCACCACAACAGGTCAGGATGACAGAAAATAGCAGGATGAGGAAACGGGAGCAGAAAAATTGGTCACAAAGGTAACTGACTGACCTAGTATTTAAAACTAGGTTTTTCAGACTCTAAAACACACATCCTTAGCACAATTTGATAAGAATCTACTATGAAGAAACAGAATCTTTGAAACAGTGCTTTTGCAAAATATCCTACTATGTGCTGTCTGCTCAGTCACTCAGTTCTGTCCAACTCTTTGCAACCCCATGGACTGTAGCCCGCCAGGCTCCTCTGTCCATGGGATTCTCCAGGAAAGAATACTGGAGTGGGTTGCCATGCCCTCCTCCAGGGGATCTTCTCAACCCAGGGATCGAACCCACATCTTTTACACCTCTGTTATTGGCAGGTGGGTTCCTTACCACTAGTGCCACCTAAGAAGCTGATATCCTAGTATAACTTATTTAAACTGAAATAGAAATGTATTTATAGCTAAGAGTGGTAATGGATGTTAACTAGACTTAGTGTGATGATCATTTTGCAATATATACATAAATCACATGTATGCTATACATCTGAAACTAATATGATGTTATATGTTAATTATATCAATAAAAGTAAGTAAAATGATTAGATGAAGTGATATTCCAAGTTCATATATATATATTCATTGAACTGCCATTCTAATTCAAATCTCCTTCATCACCTGGGAAGGATTTTAATTTCAAATTACTATAGTAACTGTATTGCAAGCTATCATATGCCATGTATATATGATGCGTCCATTTATTTATATTTTTTAGATTACTTTGCATTGGGGTATAGCCAATTAAAAGACAATGCTGTGATAGCTTCAGGTGAACAGAGAAGGGACTCGGCCATACACATGCATGCATCCATGTTCCCCTAAACCCCCCTCCCAAGACGGGGCCATTTAAAGAAAGGTAAAAGGAGTTGATAAGTTGACCAAAGTTATTTCTATTCAGAGCACAGTTCAGCTGAGCAACTTTGCCTTTTAAAAAAAATTATTTTTTTTCTTGTGTTCATGTCTACAAATTCAGAGTCAATGGTTTTGAAACTACTAAGAAAACACCTGGACCCCATTATTTTGGTGAATCAGAAATCAGATGTCAAGTTCAAAATGATGTCTTCAAGACACAGACACCAAAATCATACAGAAGATGGGGACAGCAGAAAGGCAACCATGTGACACAGCCCAGGTGGTGAAGCAGACTCTCTTTTATAAGATGGAGGAAGCTGAGCAAAAAGTAAAGCTGAAATCAGTATTTCCCATAAGAAGGCAAGTGCCACATCCACTCCTTGAACCCTATACACTCTACAGTTACTATTACTTGTCTGTGATTTTCAATATCAGCATAGTTGGTATTGTTCACCATTACAGACTGTCTCACAGAAATGCAATGTTATGCTTAGACGTTCTAAGAACAGTATATCAACTGTACAGACATGTGTGTCAGATACATGAGATTTTAAAAAAAACTCATCCAAAAACCTATTTTAAAAATGGATCTGGAATCTAAAGTGTTCACCTTGGTACCTAGAAAAAACTAGCCACTGCAAAGACTGCTAGTCCTTCAATATCTGTCCTTCTCCACTTTTGTTTTTATAGTCACAGACAGTTGAGGGGACTCTTTGGCTACCCAGAATATAAACCACGGTTCCCAGCTTCTCCTCTAATTAGGTGTGGCATGTCACCAAATATTGGCCAGAGTGCTAGGATGTGTGTGACTTCTTAGTCAAGACCTGAGGAGAACAGATATATTCTCCTTTTGGCCCTTTTCTACTTCCCACAGACCATGACGCAGACGTGGGGTGAGCTATCCTTGATCATGGAGGTGCAGGTGGTAGCTAGGGGATGACAGCAACAAGACAAAAGGACCTTGGTCCCTGGATGATCAGGGTTCTCCTCTGAAGCCTGGATCACCCACATCTAGCCAGTTAAGATAAAGAGTTCTGAAAGAGAAATAAACTTATTTCTTAGATAATCTATCACTAAATTGTGTCTTGGTTACCTCCATAAAAATCCGCGGCCCCTCTAATACACTACCAAGCCCTACGTTTCTAGGAGATGAGCCTTTACCATAAAAGCATAGATATTTATAAGAGCTAATATATGATTTTAAAATACATTTTCTATAGTAAAATCCTATGTGTGTCTGATAATACATCTGAAAAACACATTCTCAGTGAAGGCCATAGTTCATGTTCCTTCATCATTTTTCAGTCCATACACCTTTCATTTTTTCCAATTAATGGAGATATAATTGATACAGAATATTCTGTAAGTTTAAGGTGTACAGTGTGTTGAGTTGATGCACTTCCATACTGTACTATGTGTGTGCGTGCTCAGTCATGTCCTACTGTTTGTGACCCTATGGACAATAGCCCACTAGGCTCCTCTGTTCAAGGGATTTCCCAGGCAAGAATACTGGATTGGGTTGCCATTTCCTTCTCCAGTGGATCTTGCTAACCCAGGGATCGAACCCATGTCTCCTGCATTGGCAGGAGGATTCTTTACCACTGCGCCACCACGGAACCCTATATTGCACTATAGCTTTAGCTAATTCCTCCATCATGTAACATAATTACCATATCTCTTTTTGTGGTGAAGACATTTAAGATCTACTCTCTTAGCAACCTTCAAGTATAGAATACAGTATGTGCCTTTAGATACTACACAAGCCCTTATGGTCTATGAAAACAGAGACCCTGCCTCCACATGTAATAGAAGAGACAGGACAAAAATAACTAATAAATATTCAGTGAATTAAATTGTTTTGGGTAGTTGATTTTTATTTATCAATTATTTGTCATTAAAACTTGTTTGTTCTTCTAATTTATGGTCTCATATAAAATATGTTTTAACTAACTTGTTTCACATGCAAACAAAGTAATGCTCAAAATTCTCCAAGTTAGGCTTCAATAGTATGTGAACCGAGAACTTCCAGATGTTCAAGCTGGATTTAGAAAAGGCAGAGGAACCAGAGATCAAATTGCCAACATCCGTTGGATCATAGAAAAAGCAACAGAATTTCAGAAAAACATCTACTTCTGCTTCATTGACCACACTAACGCCTTTGACTGTGTGGATCACAACAAACTGGAAAATTCTTAAAGAGATGGGAATACTTGACCACCTTACCTGCCTCCTGTGAAACCTGTATGCAGGTCAAGAAACAACAGTTAGAATTGGATATGGAACAATGGACTGGCTCAAAACAGGGAAACAAGTATCTCAAGGCTGTAAATTGTCACCCGGCTTATTTAACTTAAACACAGAGTACATCATATGAAATGCCCGGTTGGATGAAGCACAAGCTGAAATCAAGATTGATGGAAGAAATATCAACAGTCTCAGATATGTAGATGACACCACCCTTATGGCAGAAAGTGAAGAGGAACTAAAGAACCTCTTGATGAAGGTGAAGGAGGAGAGTGAACAAGTTGGCTTAAAACTCAACATTCAAAAATCTAAGATCATGCCATCAGGTCCCATCACTTCATGGCAAATTGATGGGGAGACAATGGAAACAGTAAGAGACTTTATTTTGGGGGCTCCAAAATCACTGCAGATGGTGATTGCAGCCATGAAATTAAAAGATGCTTGCTCCTTGGAAGGAAAGCTATCACAATAGACAGCGTAATAAAAAGCAGAGACATTACTAGCAGAGACCTAGACATTACAACTAGGTCTGTCTAGTTAAAGCTATGGTGTTTTTAGTAGTCATGTATGGATGTGACAGACAGACCATAAAGAAGGCTGAGCGCCAAAGAACTGATGCTTTTGAACCGTGGTGTTGGAGAAGACTCTTGAGAGTCCCTTGGACAGCAAGGAGATCCAACCAGTCCATCCTAAAGGAAATAAGTCCTGAATATCCATTGGAAGGACTGATGCTGAAAACTCCAATACTTTGACCACCTGATGCAAACAGCTGACTCATTGGAAAAGACTGTGATGCTGGGAAAGATTGAAGGCAGGAGGAGAAGGAGACGACAGAGGATGAGATGGTTTGATGGCATCACTGACTCAATGTAAATGAGTTTGAGTTCTGGGAGATGGGGAAGGACAGGGAAGCCTGGCAGGCTCTAGTACATGGGGTCGCAAATAGTCGGATACTGCTAAGTGACTGAACAACAACAAACCAACTATCATGTTTTAAAAAATAGGAGCATCGTGGTAGCATATATCCATGATTTTAAATCTGAGATTACCATACACACTACTACCTATAAATCAGACAACCAACAAGCACCAACTGTACAGCACAGGGAACTGGACTCAACATTCTGTAATAACATATAAGGGGAAAGACTCTTAGACAAATAGATATATATGCATATCTAACTGACTCACTTTATTGTACACGTTGAAACTAACACATTGTAAGTCTACTCTACTCCATTTTAAAAAAATGTAATACATTGTAATGATAAAATAAAGGGGGAAAAAACAGATGATCATCTCTACTGATGTATGTAGAAAAACCATTCAACAATTTCCAATACCCTTTCATGACAAAAACACAGAACAGTCTCGGAATAGTAAAGAACTTCCTCAACCTGATAAAAGACATTAAAAAAAATGTATGTACTTCTTCCCAATATTTCTTTTAATAATTTATGTGTCCATTAATTCCTTTTCTGTGGCAGTCTCTTAAGCCTAAGGAAGTTTAGAAATAAATAACAAAGGATTTAAATAGAAACAAAATACCCAATAAAATACCCAAATAAAACAAAATACCCAATAAAGAAGATATCATTTAAAAAAAAATGAAGTTTACAATCAATTTTTTGATAAATATCAATAAACAACTATGTGAAACAACTTTCTCCAAAATTAACTTGGTAGTTCATGAAGGATTTCCAGCGTAGTTATTTTTTTGCACACATTAAATCATATAATTCTTACAATCAACCAAAGAGGGGCCCATTTTCCAGATGAGGAAACTTGAGCTCACACCAAAAGATGCTTGAGGACAAATCAGACTCCCTATATTCCTTCTTGTCATTCTGAAGGGCTGGAGGAATATTATAAGATCCATGGATTCCAAAGAAGGAAGATGAACTCTGTGATATTTTTTGGTATGTGTCAGTAATTTTAAAAGTCAATATTTGGTTGGAATTCATATAAGCTGGGAATTCAAACAATCAGGGATTTTCTAAAAGTAATTTTAAAATAAGACAGCTACAAAATGTCTAAGAAGACCAAATCAATTTCTAATGTTATTTTCCTCAACTCGATCTTACCTACTTTAAAGTAGGCCTAATGCAAATATACCAAGTTTTACTTATTTTAATCAGTCTTTTATAAATATCTAAAACAAATATGACTCACTGGATGATACTGAGTTGAAAAGAATTCATAAGCATATTGCTTTAGGCAAACGATTTTTTACTTACCAAAATTTTTTAAAATGGGCTCATTATTTTCCAAGCTTGTATGTATTTATATATATAAATTATATAAAATTTATATAAAGTTTAAGTTATAAATAAAGTTTAAGTTGGAGAAGGGAATGGCAATCCACTCCAGTACTACTGCCTGGAAAATCCCATGGACAGAGGAGCCTGGTAGGCTACAGTCCATGGGGTCGCAAAGAGTCGGACACCAGTGAGCGACTTCACTTCACTAAGTTATTTTGTTTTGTTTTGTTTTTTTACTTCACTAAGTTATAAATAACATTTTCCCCAAAAGACTACTGTCAATAGAGTTTACTATAACATACAGAAAGAAAGAAAGTGAAGTCGCTCAGTCGTGTCCGACTCTTTGTGACCCCATAGACCATAGCTTACCAGGCTCCTATGTCCGTGGGATTTTCCAGGCAAGAGTACTGGAGTGGGTTGCCATTTCCTTCTCCAGAGGATCTTCCCAACCCAGGGATCGAACCCAGGTCTCCTGCGTTGCAGGCAGACAGACGCTTTACCGTCTGAGCCACCAGGGAAGTCCATAACACACAGAAAATGCTCAATAGTGAGCTATGAAGGAAATTAACCATTATGTGTTTCCACACAGCCATTGAAAACTTCTTGCTTTATTTATCAGAGTATTCTTAGCTATTTATTCATTTTTTCAACAAGTTATCAGATTAGATTTCACCCAAATACACAAACCTGATTAGAGCTATACTCATCCTAGCCTCCTCGTTTCATACTTCAGTGGAGAATCTTACTCTATTATAAATCCAAGGATGGTTAAGCCTTAAACTTTTGCTGTCAAGGGCCAGATAGTGAATACCTCCACCATTGCAGCCCACTGCAGGCCAGCTGCACCTCCTCAGCTCTGTCACTGCAGACTGCAGCACAAAAGCAGATGTAGACAACACATAAGTGAATGAGTCTGGAGGTGTTCCAATCAAACTTTGAAGTACAAAAAACAGGTGTCAGACTAACTTAGACCCTTAACATGCAGTTGCCTTTGCTTGATGATTGGCTTCCCATATGAAATCTCACTTATGTTTACAGACTCAAGAATTTCCAACAGTTAATTATCGCTTCTCCCACCAACCTCTCCCCCTCGAACTGACCCTACTGGGTGGCTCTGCCACTCCACTGAAGGTCCAAGCCAGCCTTCTCTAAAATCTCACTGCCCTCCCAGGCCCCACCCCCACTCCTGTGTGCAGCAGAGTCTCAAAGGCATCACTGTGCACAGAACCAGTGCCTGCCTTCAGGGAACTCCAATTTGGTCTCAGTTTAGAGTCAGCTAAACCTTTCAAGTTCCTGAGCCTCTAGAATTTATAAGCAGTGTGTGCTTGACAAAGTTATTTCATTTCAGACTCTGGGTACATACCTGAAATGGATATGATTATATTAACTTAGTGTGTGTAAGGCTTACAGATAATATACAGAGTTTTAGCAACATTCAGCATTACCCTTCCCATCCAACCTTTATAAAGTCACTGCCATTACCTCATTGTTCTTATTTTGTACAACACAGAATACAGAAGTAAACAGTAACATCAACAAAGGGGGGTTTGCTTTTACTTTGATTCTAGGTTGTAAAAAAATAGTAACCTAATTCAACATACTTTGGCTAAACAGGTAACTTCCTCAAATGCACTGGTTATTTCTACTACTTTTAGGTACACCAGCTACTTGAATTATGCCATCTCCTTGCATATATATCATTTAAATTCCTTGGGTTTTCTCTTTATTTAATTTGCATGCTTTTCATCTCCTGTCCTTGTTCCTAGAAGGTTGGTGTGGTATATCTTTCAGAAAAACCCTCATGGTGCATTAAATGTAACCTCCATGGGTATAGAGTTTTGTTTTGTTCACTACAGTGTCTGACAAATAGTAGAACATACTAGATCTTTGTTGAATAAAACAGTGAGTCTCCTGGTGCCTGCCAGGTAATAATTTTCCATCTTACTTTATATTAATATTAGGGCATTTTTCATAAGTCAGTTAGTCTAAAGATATTGCATCTTTCCACAGCGAGCAGAGAGAAGAAACAGCACACCTCACTTCTATTGAAAGTACCTACTGCCTTAGCGTACTGTTTGTCTCCCTGTTCTCTTCAAGGGAAGAAAGAGATCCTTTGTTTAAGGCCTTGAGAGCTTGACATTTATAAGGAAAATGCAAATGATATTAAGCCCTGGGAAGACTCTGGATAGATTTCATTATCAGCCACAAATCCTGCCCTCTGCCTCAAGCGAAGTAATAAAGGCTGGAAGCAGTCCTCTGGCCTGCTCCTGTAGGTAGGTTAGTCAGCTGAGGGCAACGGGCAGTTCATCCATTTTATCACTGGCTCCTAACAATAATGTGCCTGCTTCAAGGTTTACACTGCAGGGTCTCACTGACAATTAAAGCTCTTAATCTGAAGGTTTAGAGAACTGAGAAGAGTGGACAAAGGCTCACTGTATTTGAGAGAAATAAAAGGTGTGACACCTTTTGACAAGTTTTCAGTCTCTTGATGTGCTAATATTTCCTTTCACATCTTGGAATGAAAGACTCAAAAGTCAGATTTAGGGAAGATACTGTAAGAGGATTTAAGGGTATATATGTATATATTATAAAATGAGGCAGTGGAAAACATGAGGAGGAATGCCAAACAGATTCCCAAGTGAGTGTGACATAGAAAATGTATGTCAAAAAGACATATGTGGGGACTTCCCTGGGGGTCCAGCGGTTAAGAATCTGCCTTTCAATGCAGGGGACACAGGTTCAATCTCTGGGTGCGGAACTAAGATCCCACATGCCTGGAGCAACTATAAGCCTGCACACTGCAACGAACAAGCCCATGTGCTCTAGAGCCCGCGTGCCATAACTAGAGAAGACCATGCATCACAGTGAAGGATCGAGCATGCCACAACTAAGACCCAAAGCAGTCAAATAATTTTTTTAAAAGACATATGTGTGCCTTAGTCTAAAAAAAAATTCTCTTATTATTGAAATGACTTATTCTTTTATCTTCAACAGTTTGGTTGAAAGCTGTCTGGCAAACAACAGCTTTCACAATTTATTTCACATTCACTTCTTCTTTTTCATTCCTAGTGACATCAACCAGGAGCTATTCTGCCCTCCTGGGACATCTGACAGTATCTGGAGGCAGTTTGGATCATCACTGCTGGGGGTGGAGAGTGCTGCTGACTTTGAGGACATCTAGAGGGTCAAGGCCACTGCTACACATTCTACACCGCACAGCTCAGCAGCAGCATAAGGAAATACTACCACCCCCCACCTCCCTGCCACAAAAACATGATCAGGCCCTGAATGTCAAGACCAACACTGCGAGAAACTCTGCTAAAACAACACAAGGATGACATTAATGACATGCCCCCCAAATTGATTCCTTCTCATCTATCTTCAGCTTGTTTCAACCCAACTCGAGAATAGTTGTGATGTTTCTACTGAGTTTCTTACTATTACATGCAATAAACATGGGTAATTTTACTCTTAGAATACAGTCCCAAATTCATACCCTATTATCTAATGGTCTCAGATTTTTTCCTCCATTCTCCCTTTCACAGCTTGGAAACCTATGAATCATTAATTTTCACGTCTTACCTTCCTACTTGTTTATTTCTCTGTTACCGACACAGAATAGTAAAATAAATAAATAAAACCACTTTCCCACAATACTTAAATCATATTCTTTAAGTTCCAGCTCAAATCTCATCTCTTGCATGACCTTTCCTAAACCTTACAATAATGCTCTTCAACTCTGAAAATTGTTCATTTTATTAAAATAACACTTGGGATTGTATATTCCACTTTTTAAGTCACTTTGTTCCACAGCAATTTTGAGGACTGATTTGACTTAGCTCCCCTATTCATTTTGCACCCAATCTACTAGATATTACAAAATTTTTAGCTAAAACAATTTAATCTTATATCATCCAAATCAGGACTTCTTGCAATATCAAATGAAAACATGTTTATATTTATAATAGGGATTCAGAACCTCACAAAAACATTTCATTTATATTTTAAATAAAATTTTTCTACTTTCAAGTTTCTGTGTGTAGATGTTAAAGATTTCATAACTGACACATGATCATGAGAATATTGTCAAACATTCTTTTTTGAAATGCACTCTCCATAACACAAATTTCCTATATAATGTAGTTCCTTTCTTTACAATATTGTAGTGGTTTTTGCCATATATTGACATGAATCAGCCATGGATTTACATGTGTAGTTCCTTTCTTAATCATCGATTAATACAGAAATTTGCCTTGAAAGGAGAGATCAAGTGTTTTTTCCTGCTTTTGGAAATCTCTGAGAAATAGCATAGTATGCATAGCCATTGCTGACACAGAAATGTTCAGCATTTTTGGAATACTTGTGTTTTTTTTTCTTTGAAAAAAATATGTAGAACACTTCTATGCAATAAGAAATATTTTCTGGGACACTCCCATTTTATCGAAAAATGTCCCATTTTATTGAAAAATAGGTATTTTACTACTGGGCACCTTGACCTTGAATATTCATTGTAAGGACTGATGCTGAAGCCGAAGCTCTAATACTTTGGCCACCTGATGCGAAGAGTTGACTTATTGGAAAAGACCCTGATGCTGGGAAAGATTAAGAGCAGGAGGAGAAGGGGACGAAAGAGGATGAGATGGTTAGATAGCATCACCAACTCAATGGACATGAATCTGAGCAAACCTGGGAGATAGCAGAGGATAGAGGATCCTGGCAAGCTGCAGTCCATGGGGTTGCAAAGAGTTGGATGTGACTTAGAGAATGAATAACAACAATTTTACTACTTAAGATAATACAATTGGTAAACCCATCTAACTATTCATAGGGAATGCAACAGATACAGAACACCAGTGATGCCAATAAATAAGGCCCAGTAGCATTCCATCTGATTAAAGATTTCTGACTGAGGACATGAAATAACATGACATCATCTAAGAACCTGTATATTAGTAAAATTTACTAATTTCTTAATTTCAAACAAAGTATGCATATGAAGAGATATTGTAATATGTTCTTCTGAAACCCCAGTGTATCATCTTTTTTATCTTGTGGTTAGGTGCTCCCCATTCTACACTATGCTCTAATCTATAATGCTTTTATCACCCTCTAAATTATTATAGAATTTATAAACAGTACACAAGTATAATATATTGAGTGTTTACTATTTGTAAGGTTGCTGCAAGCACACCATTACACTACCTAATTTAACTTTACAACATAAGGAATGCTTACTGTCTACATATACAAAAAGCAAGAGAGTTCCAGAAAAATATCTTCTTTTGCTTTATTGACTATGCCGAAGCCTTTGACTGTGTGGATCACAACAAACTGTGGAAAATCCTTAAAGAGATGGGAATACTAGACCACCTGACCTGTCTCCTGAAAAATCTGTATGCAGGTCAAGAAGCAGCATTTAGAACAGGACATGGAACAACAGACTGGTTCCAAATTGGGAAATGAGTACATCAAGGCTGTATATTGTCACCCTGCTTATTTAACTTATATACAGAGTACATCAGAGAAATGCTACACTGGATGAAACACAAGCTGGAATCAAGACTGCTGGGAGAAATATCAATAACCTCAGATATGCAGATGACACCACCCTTACAGCAGAAAGTGAAGAAGAACTAAAGAGCCTCTTGATGAAAGTGAAAAGAGGAGAGTGAAAAAGTTGGCTTAAAGCTCAACATTCAAAAAACGAAGATCATGACATCCGGTCCCATCACTTAATGGCAAATAGATGGGAAAACAGTGGAAACAGTGAGAGACTTTCTTTTTTGCTGGGCGGCAGGGGCGGGGGTGGAGGGGGGTGGGTGGTAGCTCCAAAATCACTGCAGATGGTGACTGCAGACATGAAATTAAAAGATACTTACTCCTTGGAAGAAAAGGTATGGTCAATCTAGACAGCATATTACAAAGCTAGACAGCATATTACAAAGCGGAGGCATTACTTTGCCAACAAAGGTCTGTCTAGACAAAGCTATGGTTTTTCCAGTAGTCATGTATGGATGTAAGAGTTGCACTACAAAGAAAGCTGAGCATCAAAGAATTGATGCTTTTGAACTGTGGTATTGGTGAAGACTCTTGAGAGTCCTTTGGACTGCAAGGAGATCCAACAGGTCCATCCTAAAGGAAATCAGTCCTGAAAATTCACTGGAAGGACTGATGAGGAAGCTGAAACCCCAACACTTGGCCACCTGATGCAAAGAACTGACTCACTAGAAAAGACCCTGATGCTGGGAAAGACTGAAGGCAGGAGGAGAAGGGGACAACAAAGGATGAGATGGTTGGATGGCATCACCGACATGATGGACATGAGTTTGAGCAAGCTCCGCGAGTTGGTGATGGACAGGGAAGCCTGGCGTGCTGCAGTCCACGGGGTCACAAAGAGTCAGACACGACTGAGCAACTGAACTGACTGGTTACATTTTACAGGAAGGATACTTGATATATATGGGGGTTAGAAACTTGCCCAAGGTTACCGTCAATAAAGAGCAGAGATGGGAGCTGAACTCAGCATCTGTTTCATAGAAGCCTGTAATTTTAACTAAGTTACCTCACATATTTTTAATAACTTAAAGGGAAGAAATATTTCCCAGAGATAGCTAGATTGGTAAAATTGCATTTAAAAATCAAACTGTAATACTGTGCCATACTTTATGTGAATGTAATGATGATATGTCTTTCACATACCCCAGGAACCACTGATGGAATTCTTTGATTCATCTAGTCTGTCTCTCTCATAGACCCTTCTATGAATACTTTCATATGTTTAAAATACAATTGGCTTTAGTGTACAATTTCTGTATTCTCAACAGATAACTTGTTCATGTAAAGATTTTTAAATATTTACAATGGGCTTCTTTAGTGAAATGCCCTATAATTTACTGATACACTCAAATTTTTTAATCACCACATAAAATTATGGATACTATAAAATATGTAACAACAATCACTGGGATTTTTTTGTTGATATATAATCATACTTGGAACATACGCCAAAATCTAAAAAAATGCCTATTGGCATATTTCAAATTGTTTGCTCTACTTTTTGAAATAGGAAGGGAAAGAAAAGGGATAAAAAAGCTTTCTTTGTTCACATACTGAGACTATCAATACTATATTTAAAAACAATATTTCATTTTTTAAAAAATACTCTTGAGTAGTGTCAGCTATCATCTTCTTGATTAGTATAACTCCTGGAAATTTTCTACAAAATTACTACTTATTCTATTGAAAGGTATTTTTTAATATATTGGCCTTATTTCATATTACACTAGGAAGGAAACAGAATTATCGCCACAACACAAATTAAAACAACGAATTAAAACCTGAGTATTAAAATGTAGCAGCAATTAAAAACTTTAATGTGAAGATGAATTAAAAACATGCAAATGAGCAGGAAAGGAAGGTCAAGTATGTCTTTGTTCTGGGGAAACTATAAATCAGGAAGAGGAAATTCACTGAAGCTAGAAGGGAGATAGTCACAAATGTGTTTAGAACCTTCTGATTTAGAAATCCTGGGATGCAGCTCAATCTGACCTATAAAGCTTTTTGGATAATCAAATTGTGCCTAGGCCTGAAGGTACACACATGACATTTGTTTAAAACAATTCTGATTGCCTTGTAAACCTCTTTTACAATGTTATTAACACGCGCTGCTCCATATACTTGGCCACCATTGCTTATTTCTGCCACTGTCCCAGAAGAACCATAAACTGCCAATTATTGAGGGAGTAGTTTATCAGAGTATGGATTATCTGGAGCTCTTATTCCTCTTCCATTTGGCCTTTTCACAGCTCATTAGCACCTCAACAAGGAAGTTAAGGCTAAAGAAGGAAAGGCTGCCGAAATTCAAAATAATGAAATTTGCTCCCTGTCAGCAGCATATTCAGCAACAACATTTAGAAATGCCAGAAAAGTTAACCAAAATGGGATGCACAAAGATATTTAATGTATACAATGGCGATGTGTCTTGACTGATGTTTTTTCCAACTATATTGTCTGAAATACTGACTAAACTGACTGGAGGTTTTGGCACCCTACAGGACTCAGAGCCCTTTGCTTTTTGGATGTAATAGGCCACCTTTAGAGATATCACTGGCCAGTGAGCAATACATAACACTCATTGCCGATATATTGACCATTTTTTAGTGTGAAGACGAGAAATTGAAAATCAGTTTTCCAGAGGAAGATTTATGACTCAATAGTTACTTGGGGGAGAAAAGAGTGTGCCTGGTGGACAGAGCTAAAAAGTTCCTTGTTTAGTTTGAGGCTGACCTGAGCATTTGATGCCACCAGCATTCCTGACTGTCCTCTAGGGAAAGAAAACCATCTGAGGTAAAGCACAATTACACCTGATAGCTAAATGAGTTTGCCTTGGGTTCTTGTGGAATCTAATAGTTTTATGACAGATATATAAGCACACATTTTTTCCACAGGACAAATACTGATTTTTCTTTACCAATATAAATGTCTGTGTATCAAATACAGGCTAAAATAAAAGAACCTAATGCATAGTTCAGAAAATGTTATTTAAGATAGGGAATGACGTAGAGGAAACAAATCTTTAAAATGTATTACACACACACACACACACACACACACACACAGGTTTTAACAGTGATGTCTATAATGTTATTATTGCATCATTAAAAATTAAACATACAGAAAAGATTAAAAGAACTTCCTTTCTATTCATTACACACTCGATCTCTTATGACTGATTCTCTTCCTCAACTTTTTTTATCCAACTATCACTATTTAAGGACCAGTGAAACGTGGGTTTAATGAAATATAAAAGCTCTGACTATACTAATATAGACCTTAATGAAACTGAACTTCCTCAGGAGGCAACACTTATCATTCAAAACAGCATGAACAATGTATACAAATGCATAACTGAACTCACATCAAGTTCATGAGACAACGGTTTAAATTTCAAGTTACCAATCTGGTACTTAAAAAGAACTTTATGGGTAGAATCAACAGATTTAAAATTCAATGTATTTTTCTTTCACAGGAAGTATCAGATCAAGCCAAAATGCTATTTTATTGCCTTTCAGAAAAGGAATTTTTTTTCAAAACATTACCCAAAAAATATAGATGTTATTTAAAAATAATTATAATCAAATGCTTCAATCATAATCTAGAAACTACACATACATATGTATATCCTTGTTTTTGGAAGAAATAAGGAACTCATAAAATTAAATCTCTTCTATATTCTATTCATTATAGGTAATATATCCTTAAACATAGAAATTGTAATGCCACAGTCTTTATTATTTTGCTTTTTAATAAGTAAGATATTCACAATGAACCAGTAAACTTGTCTTTGTCAAACCATTCTCAACTAATAATATTGAAAACTTTATGATTTGTCATAGCTCAGTTCAGTCGCTCAGTTGTGTCCAACTCTTTGAGACCCCATGAACCGTAGCACGCCAGGCCTCCCTGTCCATCACCAACTCCCAGAGTCCACCCAAACCCATGTCCACTGAGTCGGTGATGCCATCCAACCATCTCATCCTCTGTTGTCCCTTTCTCCTCCTGCCCTCAATCTTTCCCAGCAGCAGGGTCTTTTCAAACGAGTCAACTCTTCGCATCAGGAGGCCAAAGTATTGGAGTTTCAGCTTCAACATCAGTCCCTCCAATGAACACCTAGGACTGATCTCCTTTAGGATGGACTGGTTGGATCTCCTTGCAGTCCAAGGGACTCTCAAGGGTCTTCTCCAACACCACAGTTCAAAAGCATCAATTCTTCGGTGCTCAGCTTTCTTTATAGTCCAACTCTCACATCCATACATGACTACTGTAAAATCATAGCCTTGACTAGATGGACCTTTGTTGACAAAGTAAGGTCGCTAATTTTTAATCTGCTGTCTAGGTTGGTCATAACTTTCCTTCCAAGGAGTAAGTGTCTTTTAATTTCATGGCTGCAGTCACCATCTGCAAGTCAGCCACTGTTTCCACTGTTTCCCCATCTATTTGCCATGAAGTGATGGGACTGGATGCCATGATCTTACAATTTGTCATAAAGTTGTTATAATTACAGAGATGCCAGGTAGAGGAACAATTAGCAAACCAGATTATATATATTCCATACATCATACCTTTATTCATTTTGTAGAGAAGGGCTCTGAAAGCATATGAAATTCTGACTCTACTATGTTTTAGTGATTCTTTAACAAATGCTGATATTTACTGAGCAACTACTAAGGGTCAGGTACTGTTCTAGGCAACAGTGATACAGTCATACACAAAATTGACAAAAATCCTGTCTTTGTGGAACTAACCCTCTTAGTGGAGGCATGCTAAACAAATTAAATAAGTAAATTTGAAGCTGGTAAGTGCTATGGAGAGAAATAATGGGGAAAAGGGGGAATAAGAAGTGTCAAGGAAAGAGGGGGACCCAGGGGATTTAATTTAGGAAGTTCAGAGAAAATATCACTGAGTGCCATTTGAGAAAAAAAGGACTTAAAGATGTGAGAGGGAGTCATGTGACTATGTAGGGGGCACATGCCTAGAGGCAAAGGCATGGAGTCTAGGATGGTTTCAGCAGAATGAGAGATGGCAAGAATTGTGGCTGGGAAGGCCAAAGAAGGGATGAAGCGGGGACAGCGAGGTGACTGTGTGCGGACTCAACACAGCAGGGCTACATTCCACTCCGAGTGTGTGACCAGCCATTGGAGGATTTTCAGCAGCAGTGTGACGGGATCTGACTTCCATTTTAAGAGGACCCTCTAGTAGACAAAGTGAATGTAGGTAAGTCAAGGGCCAAAGTAAGCAGAGCAGCTGAAAAGAAGATTTCAACAATCCAGACCAGATATGATGTGGGGACAATGGAGGTGGTGAGAAGTGGCCAGATTCTGGATACAGATTGGGCATGGTGACCTGGCATAATTTTCTGAGCAATAATATAAGGGATGAGAAAGAGGGAGACTAAGTATTTAGCTAGGGCAACTGAAAGTGTGGAGTTGCTACTTACTGGGATAGGAAGGATTGCAGATGAATCAGATTTGGGGGTTAGTTGATTCAATTTTGAACATGTTCAATTTGAATTGACTAGGAGCGAGTTACTGAATTGTGCATCCAAGTTTGGAGCTGAGCAGAAAGTTCCGAGCTGGGTGAAACATTTGGGAGGCAGTCAACATGCAGATGGCATTTGATAATAGGATACTAGATGACATCATCAGAGAAATGACTGTGGTCTAAGAACTGAGCTCTGGTTACTGGCATCCTTTAATTCTGAATCACATTTAATCGTTAAACATCCACAGTGCATACACTGATATGACCATATGTGTATTAATGTTGTGGACTTTGAGTAAAGAATATTTTCTTCTCCCTCAGTTTTATGAGTGTAAAAACTAGCTATCAATACTCAGAAAGTTCACTGGCATTTTTCTAGATAGGAAAGTTGTTGCAATGCTTGACTGTGGGAGACCATGTGTTTCAGAAGGCTTGTCTCTGGATTTGGGTTTAAAGGGTCCCACTGACCCTCTGCATTATTCACAATAAGCTGTAGAAAGTGCTTAACAACTTGGCATCAGGGGACAGAGCCCTACTGATCAGCAAACTTTTGCATGAATAACTGAATTCCAGCAGTGAATGTTTTAAAACAAAGCACTGCCTGATCCCTATTGTATTGTGTTTTATAAAATCAAATCATGTTAAAATGTTCCAGCGATGTCATGGTCTATGCTCTACGCCCTGTGTTATCTTGCTCTCTGACAAAACTCAAACATGAAAGATTACTTTTTAATAAAGGGAGGAAATACACTGAGACTTTAAGGCATTGCAAAGGATTAAGTGGGAATCAATACTAATAACAATCGCTTACTAAAAATGGAATTGCATTAGTTAAATATTAATGGAACAAAACCTTGTTATTGAAGATGCATCATGAGTGTTCATGTCAATTTTTATGTACCTGTTTTCCCACAATATCAAGCCATTGTAGATTTATACCATATTATTGATACATACAACAGATAGTCTGGTATACATAGTGTACTATAGATTCCTATCACATAGTATACTACTGTAGAGTATATCAACACCCTTGCTTAAATCTCTCCCAATCTAAAACATATCTGTCCAATACTATCACTCTTCAGTCTACTATTCCATCTCTTCCTTTCTTTCATCACTGAACTTCCAAATAGATCACTCTACTTTTCTGCTTCCAATGTGCTGTCATCAACCTTTAACCTATGCAATCTTTTTTACTTCCCACCCTTCTATGGAAATGGCCTTCTCAAACTGTACAAGTCTACTTCTAAAACAGCAGATCCAACTGCTTTTCCTCCATCTGCATCCTCTTCAATTCATTTACAGCATTTGACATCATTGAACATGCACACCGTCTTCAGTTTGTTTTTTTTTTAATCATCCATGTTATAGTACTCTTATGACGAAGTTCTGTAATCACACATAACTACTCCTCTTCCTATCCCATCTCTGCACCAACTCAGGTTGCTGTTACTTTGCCTGCTTAAACATATTACTTCAAATATTCTATTCTTGAACCCCTCCAAATTTTACTGTACTTTTTCTCTCTGTGAAATCTCAAATATGCTTATGCATTGCCCTATTATCTCTTTCCATCCTAGTCCCTATTCTGTATGTCTGTGTCACTGGTCTTAACGGATACCTTGAGAATAAATCCTGATTTCCAAATATAGTTAGGCACCTCCACCTAGAGGTGTCACTGACACTTCCAATTAAGCATGGCCCTTTCTATTCATCCTTCTAATGCCCCAAGTCCTCTGGAGTTAGCTCCTTAAAACCTTGGGTTGAAACACAGAGCTCCATATTCAAAACCTGCCAATGGCCTTGTCAATAAAATGTATTCCCTTTAGCATAATATAAGGATCCTACACAATTTGTCCTCAACTTTCCTTTCCAGTTGCCTCTCCTACTGCTCTCCTACCACCGTCTACATTACATGTCATATGCAAAATGGACTAAAGATTCTATGTCTTTCTCATGTGATTCCATAAAAGAGACTGATCTTTGCATGGGAAAACCCTCCTATGAAAAATCCTATTTGCCTATCAGGGTACATCACTCAGTTACACCTCCTCCTGCAATCTGCAAAGTCAAGATTTATGAAGCAATGTTTTATGCTTCCAAACTGTATGAATGTCTTTTACACTTCTTAATTCTACTGTGTCTCAAAGCAGTTGGAAGAGTGTCTGGCTCCTCAAGTCCATAAGGACCTGGAGGGTAAGTCAAATAATACTAGTAATTAACACAACTGAGATCATCAATAAACAGTTGACTGACTGAACTATCAGTGTTTGACCTTCACATACTACATTATTATGCAAAATATTTAAGAACTATTGTAAGTTAACAGTAAATTTTAATGGAAATGCAAAAAGGTATAATTTTAAAATTTTAGGCTTAGGAATCCAAGATGCCTGGATTCCATTTTACTCTGCCACTTGCCAGCTTTGTGCTGTCAGCAAATCATCTAACTGAATCTCTAAAGTGGGAAGATTGATTGGTGGTAAGCATTACAGACACTGTTTTCAAAGCAACTGCCACATGTTCCTGCCATATATTGAGTATCCACTGCATGGTAACAAAAATGATCATAATAGTGATTAACACTGTTAATAGCATGCATATGACCATTTTGAAAACCTTAGTCTATTTTGAATTTCAAGAAAATAAACTGATCAAGAAGATCAACTTTATCAAGAAGTCAAAACAACTGATTAAGAAGTTACACAGAATTATTTGCAGTGAGACAAATACCTTTATCTTGTACTGAAGATCCATAATAGTGCAGTCAGATTTCTCTGCTTCAAATGATTAGAAAAAGAAATTGCAGAACTACAGTCTATTCTGTTATTGCAGTACTGAACACTGTATTAATTTGAACAGATTCTGTCAAGGCCAAAAGCAGTATAATGCTAAGACAAATGTGTTACTGTAAACAGGAAGAATGTGTGTGGGCAAGTGAGATAAAAGTGTATATACAGCACATTCCATAGGATTCATTTAGGTTTTCTTGACTTAGCCAAAACAAAGAATTGTAAAGACCCATGAGTGTGATTGAAGGTACACATTTTGGGGAAAAATAAAAACTTAGGAAAGTAGCCTCAGCTACAAGTAGGTAGGTATAAAATGCTTAATATTCTAGTGCCAATAATAATTAGGATAAATCACTCAAAATTATTCCTCTCTCTCCTTGGTTCATTTAGAAATTTGGCTTTGGTGCCTATTGAATGTTCTGAATAATGTATATCTCTCCACTATTCAGGGAATTATGTCTGGTTCTTAAACATTTGTCAATTACCAGACATCAAACTGTTTTCATCAAACTTCATTTTTTATCCCAACTAACAACATCCGTTTTTAAATTTATGTCCTTAACACATAGACACACATACATAGTTTACTAGGTTCTTATTTATCTCCAAAATCTACCCTATATAAATGTTACATAAATATATGTTACAGATATATACCATTTTAAAACAGGAAACTATATTGGGATTACAATGCCATTACTGTTAACAAGTCGAGATTGCTTAAAAATTTCTGTAGACATATATTTGACTATTTGACACCAGTACCATCAGAATTTGTGTAGATAAATGTAGATATATGTAGATAAATGTAGATACTATTTGGTAATTAGTTATCTTCTACTCAAATGTGTAAGTCAATAAAATTTACTTAGAAAAATTGGAAATCATATATTAGGTTGACCTAGGAGGGTCTTCTATACTTGCACTTTACAAAGTAATCTATCCAGATAAATAGCTTCATTTTACTGCTTATTAAACTCTCTTCTTTGTTTTTGTAAATTCAAAGGCCAGCAATTTGAAGCTGGCCAAATTTTGAAGGTCAGAAATCTCTGAGAAGAAAATACAAAAATGGGAAATTTAATAACAATCTAGACTATGTAAGTGCATGCATTACACTTCATAAATGTTTATGTTCTTATATAAGATGTGTAGCATGAAACCAACTCAAGTGAGTTCATGCATCATTATTTTTGTCTTTATTCTTAAAAAAAAAAACAAAACCTCAAGGTCTTCCTATAATGAAATGAAAAATGACAGAGAAGAAAAATGTGATGATATTGGAAATGAGCACATTCTGAAAGCCAATTTGTCATTGTTTTATGACATATATTTATCTTCATATACATAAGAGTACCTAGCATAGCACTTTGCTTATAACAGGTACTCAATAAATGTTTGCTAAATGTTGAATATATTTAGCTCTGTGACAGAGTCTAAAGCACTGCTCTAGAAATACTTGACACATCAGTAATAGTCTGACCTGCATTAAGCATGACTGATTGGTGTGGGACGGCTTCTTAAGTATCCAACTGTAATTTATTTAAGATAAAAAATTTAGTGGAAATGAAAAGTTTTCCAAGGAAAAATGAAACATATTCTAGAACCAGTGAAAAAATATATAAAGGCATATGCACAAACACATACACACACACATAAACAAAAATGATACACACACATTAGAACAATCCTATATGATAGCTCTTATTCCCTTAAAGATTTTCATAATCAACCATGGAAAAACACTGAACTCAATCAAATATTACTATAAAATAATTCCCCAAATATATTCAACCTATTTCACCTTGCATAGCAGCCCTATGGTTGGTTTGGGATTAATCTCAATCCCAATCCAGAAATGAGCCCTGACTGGTTTAAGTGAATTTTCCTTGCCACAGTGTTTGGCTCAGGGGCATAGAATACAAACCCATATACATGGTTTTCTGCTCCCCACAGTGTAACAATCAGAGAGACATTTCCTAACACATTCCAACCAAAAGAGTCACCAGGCTTTTGGTACAATTATTGAGAATAAAAGTAGTCCTTTTCCCTTGGGCATAACAAATAAAAAAGAACCATTGGAAATTCTGGTAGTCATCTTGCTATTATAACAAAAGAGTCCTGGAAACAAAAAAAAAAAAAAACTTGATTGAAGAAGCGGAGGAGGATAGGGCCAAGAAATCAAAGTAATGGAGCTACAGTGTGAAGACAAGCTGGGTTAAATTCTCACCAGAATCCCACCATTCTTCTAGGAGTTTCTATTACAAAAGCCAGTAATTCCCGAAGTATAATCACAAAAAATCTCTAATGAAAGAAAAGCTGTTTCATTTCCAATACAGATGCTTTCTGTATATATGTATGTGTATTAAAATGTGTCTTTTGGGTGAAGGTCAATTGGAAATTGTATTATGTTAGCAAGACAAAGCACTAACATGGCTCTATGTAAAGCAAATGCATTTTATTTAACACAAATATTAAAATTAAAACTGGTATAGTCTAATTCACTGTTGCAATAGGCTAAATGTTCTACAAATCTATTTCTAAAAATCCTACCTAAAAGTGACTTACTAAACTGAGAATCTAGGTGAATATTTATAGTTTAAAACACAAGGATTGTATAAATAGATAAAATGTACCAATGCAATTATTTTTAATGAATTTCAGTACAACTGAGGAAAATATTAAAACTGTAACAATATTTTTCATTTGCATGGTTTCCTTAATACTTAAAGAGAAACACTTTCTACTAATACACCTGCTAAAGCACTAAATTAGACTTAGTAAGAACAGTTTCCAGTTTTAGATATGTATGTGATAGGGAGAGGTGAAATGACAAAAGTTTAACATGAATTGTCATCTTTAAAAGAATCACCCATTAATATGAAGGAACATGCACATATACATATTCCATCTAACAATAACTTAGGTACTATATACAAAAAAAAAAATAAAAAGTACCTATTATGCCTTGGGTGTACTTTGGGATATACTGGTGTGGGGGCAAATTTGAATCAATAAGATGACTACTGCCTGAAAATACATTATCTTTCCTTAACTCGCGTATGTCACTACCCATGCTAAAATGCAGTAATTTTTCATAGAAAGGGTTAACACATAAACCTTATGCATGAGTTTGCCATTAGAGCAACAGAAAACATTCTAAGATATATGGAAATTAGAGTCAGAGAGTGAAGTGTTAAAAGTAACAGATCCTAAAATGCTGAATAGACTGAAATATGTGAGAGACAAGGACCAAGAGTGATAAGGAACCAGCTATATCAGGGTGATAGGTGTTGCATGGTTAAAAATAATTGATCAAAAAAAGATACAAAAAAATATAAAAAAAAAAAATTAAAAAATAAAAATAAAAAAAAATTGATTAAACAATAACCTATTTTACCCGGAAACACATACTTTGGCATACCAACACTATTAACGGATAAGAGAGAAACAAAGAAGTTGACATCTACCAGTCTTTTCATACCAAGAAAAAAAAAAAAACCCTCATGTTAAAGGTCACTTATTTGGATTTTTTTTTTTAAGAGATCTTTGCTGCCTCTGGCTTAGAACATAAATGGCTTGAGAGGCTGATAATTTGGAGCCTGATGGGACTAGATAAGCCAAGTTTTATTTTTATTCCAGATCTAATGAAAGAAAGAAAGGGCATAATTTAAGACATAAGTACTTAAAGCAAAAACAACCATAGGGCTTCCCTACAGCACTTTTCTGATAAAGCAGATGATCACTCCTATCAGGAAGAAGCTGCCCAGTCAAAGAGGAGATGGGCTGGGCCTCCTATCCAAAACTTCTGTTGCAAATTGCCTCAGTCAGGGGATGTGCAAAGCACAGAGACATATTAAGGAAGACAAAGGAGCTCACATTTGAAGACTAGAACTAGATCAGAGGACCTTTTTGTCACAGACTTAAAAAGGAAAAAATACTAAATGTCTAAAACTTGTAAATAAATCTGATTTTCCAAAGAAATCCCAAGTCTGACTGAAGAATACCTTGGGTAAACACCAGGACCCCAAAAAACACGCAGAAGACTAAAGTGGTATGCTCCACTGAAACGTCATTTTCCCCCATGTCAGTCTCAAAATCTAGAAGACAATTATTAAGCAAGGCTTTTTAATGAACAGAAAGAAGAATTGCCAGGAACTTGGACAGTACAGGATATTATAAACATTTTTCTTTTTCATTCTATTTGTTTATGCATTTATTTTTTAAATGTCAAGATATTCTGTGTTCTTCATTTTTATTTAGGGGTATTGAACTTCAACCTTTTTTTCCCATTTAATCATTGCCCAATGGACCATGAAGTCCTGCATCATAGTCTGAGTGAAAGGGACTGCAGATCACCCAAAATTCTCAAATGTGGAACGGGATATCATTGCTGGAACATATTGTACACACAGTCTTTTCAAGGATGTTAGGTGGGCATTTCCAAAAGTGAATATGTGCTATGGAGACTGAACTGCAACTTAAACACTGGATGTTTAAAAAGGAGGATTAGGTCTTCCCAGTGCACCAGCCCCGAGCACTTGTCTCATGGGGAACACATGTAAATCCATGGCTGATTCATGTTAATGTATGGCAAAAACCACTACAATATTGTAAACTAATTAGCCTCCAAGTAATAAAAATAAATGGAAAAAAAAAATAAAAAGGAGGACTGGGACTTCCCCGGTGCCCAGTGGATAAGAATCCGCCTGCACAGGGGTTTGATCCCTGGTCCAGGAAGGTTCTACATACTGCGGAGCACTAAGCCAGCGTGCCACAACTACTGAGCCCCACACTGCAACTACCGAAGCCTATGTGCCTAGAACCTGTGCTCCGCAACAAGGGTAAGCCAGTGCAATAAGAGGTCAGTGCACCGCAGTGAAGAGTAGCCCCTGCTCTCTGCAACCGGAGAAAGCCTGCATGCAGCAACGAAGACCCAGTGCAGTCAAATAGAAAATAAATAAAAATTGTAAAGGAAGACTCTAGTAGACACTGTGACTGACTGCCCACCCCATATCCTTTCTCCTACTTCCCCATAGACAGCAGTATGCCTGGAGATTGGGACAGAATAGAGCTCACCCTCAAATCCATATGTAAATGTGGGATTCATGCAAAACAGTGTGGATAATTCTATCCCCTTTGCAACAATGATATGCTCAGTGCAGTCACGGACATGATCTAGGAGGTTCCAATCAGAGAGAAACTCACACTTCTTGTCTATTATTTGGGGAAAGATACACTATTAACTCCTGGCTGTGAACCAGGAAACAAGCATTTCCACCAGTTGCTGAAGAAAGCCAGTCTGTATCAATCTGACAAGCTGGGAAGGGGAGAGTTGAAGAGAAACAGAGACCTAGTCCTGAATCCAGTGATGAAACTCTGTATTAAACCCTTGAGCAACCTTGAACTTATTATTTACCGAGTCAATACATCTTTATGTGGCTTAAGTAGGTTTGAAACTGAGAGGATCCTAAATAACACAGGATATAATACACTTTAATGTTCTTCATCATCTTAATAAATCTTTAAATAATCAACAATCATTTTAATATGTACTCCTAGCATCTTCAGTGCCAAATGTTCTGATTTCAAATTCAATGTTCAATTGCTCAGTTCACCAAATCTAGTTAATTGCTGTTACTCAAAAAGCATTATCATTAATGCCACTGATGCTATTATCAATAAAATGAAGACAATTTGAATTGGTTCCCTTATTCATCAAATGGAAATTTTTAGAAAGGGTGTACTATCTTATTACAATCAGGATGCCAAATGGGAATTTAATGCACCATATTTTTCTACAAGCTGGCTATAAATTAGAATCTTTAAAACAACTCTCTCTTTCTCTTTGACTCTGTCTCTTTTAACTCCCCTCTGTTTCAATCTCTCTGTTTCTCTCTCTCAACTAAACTAAGGGTGATATAATCTGAATCTCTTCCTAAGACAAAAGGATTACTGAAATCAACAGTTGATAGATGTTACATCAATTATTCTTCATCATACCAGTTACCCAGCCTTCACCCTTCGTTTGTCTTTATTTTACCTCTCTATTTTCAGGTTGCCTGATTTGCAGTTTCTGCCACTAGATTGTGCATACATTCATTCACTTTTAGTAAATGACAAAGAATCTGTGTGTGTGCATACAAAAAAATGTAAGCTTTGTTCACTAACTAGGTCTGCTTTTTGTCTGTGGGTTTCCCTTGTGGCTCAGAGGGTAAAGCATCTGCCTGCAATTCAGAACATCTGGGTTTGATCCCTGGGTCGAGAAGATCCCCTGGAGGAATGAATGGCAACCCATTCTAGTATTCCTGTCTCAAGAATTCCATGGACAGAGGAGCCTGGGGGGCTACAGTCCATAGGGTCATGACTGAGCAACTAACACTCACACACATACACACAGCATAAGGGGTTAACAGGACAAATTATGAAGTCAGACACTGAGTGTTCAACCACTTTTTATCTGCATGACTAAACAGATCTTTTAACTAGTCTGTATCAATTTCCTCATGTGCAAGATGACTATAATGATACAGTCTTTTTCATGGGGTTGTTATGAAGACTGGGTTAATATATGAGAGGGTTTAAGAGTAATGCTTGGTATATGAAAGTAAAGTCACTCAGTCATGTCCGACTCTGTGTCCGACTCTTTGTGACCCAATCAACTATACAGTCCATGGGATTCTCCAGGCCAGAATACTGGAGTGGGTAGCCTTTCCCTTCTCCAGGGGATGTTCCCAACCCAGGGATCGAATGCAGGTCTCCCACATTGCAGGCAGATTCTTGACCAGCTTGAGCCACATTGCTTAAAGAGCATTATCAATTTTTGTATTTTTATTCATCACTAAAGACATTATCTAAGAACACTAAGATCAACACCTGGGAAGGCTCTTAGGCTAATACAATGGTTAAAAGCCTAGGAATTAAAAATGGTGTTGTGTCCCATCTTTCTGACTGTGGTGATTTGGTTAAATTATTCAACATGTTAATTTGTAGAATTACATTCTATCTCCTATCTCACGAGTTCACTGAGGGATAAAACGACACATAGCATATAAAAGGGATGTATGAGCGCTACAAAATGTGAGGAATTATTTTTATACAGAAGGAGATTATATATTCCTCAGCTGAATCAACAGAATTCCTTTCACTGCTTATTCTGGGAATGGCTCAACTCACATGGCATCCGTTTCTTTCCTTCCTTCCATGAATGCATAATTTTAGTTGAAACATAAATCCTTTTTCATGCTTCTCAATCTACTAGATTTTAGATATAGATAACAAAACATGAAACAATTATCTGAGGAACCATAGGACGGACAATTTTGCCTGGCTTCCCAAGTCCTCAGCATCTCACCATATTTTATTTTTAGCAGGGGTTCTTTACTATTTGGAGACAATGAATTCCTCTAATACATGATGGATCCTGTGGATCCTTTATCCCTACAACCAACTATACATACCTACAAAACATTTCGAACATTATGCTAATAATGGGGTAATGTTAATGGGGTAATAGATACTTTTACTTACACTTAATGAACTCTTAGGGTTTACAGACTTTAATAGTTATATCCTTTTACCTTCAATAGTATGCACTGACCTACCATTCTGGGGTCAGTTAAGATTCTATATTCTTCAACAGTCAGTAATGTTAACCAACTCCTTTACAAAATCTCTTTAACAGCACAGTCACACAAGTACTGGCCTATAATATCATCTGGTTATATTTTTAAATGTGGAACTTTATTATATACATCGTGTACTATTTATCATTTTGCTAATATTTATAGATTGAAGTGAAAGTGAAGTCACTCAGTCATGTCTGACTCTTTGCAACCCCATTGTATGTAGCATACCAGGCTCCTCCATAAATGGGATTTTCCAGGCAAAAATAATTTAGTGGGTTGCCATTTCCTTCTCCAGGGTATCTTCCTGACCCAGGGATCAAACCTGGGTATCCTGCATTGCAGTCAGACTCATTACTATTTGAGCCACCATGGAATTAAAATACAATTTATTGTTTTCAGTTTTGTTTACTGAATTGAGATTTTTTTAAGAGATTTGAGATTTTATGTCACTAATTATTTTCTTTTCATGCTTTTCATTTATTGAAAGTTGAAAGTACATGTGAGAGAATTTTTTGGCATTAAAAATAAAATATATTTGTATGTATATTTAAAATACATAAACTCATTGAAGAGAACAAGAAAATGTGAGGAATTCAAAGATTTAAAACCTTCCTATAAGAATCACTGTAGAACAATTCAGGGTGAAATATTCTGATAACATTGTTTTCATTATAAACATGCAAATAGATTTTATTCTTTCAAAATGAGTCATAATGTTATCCCACCTACATTTTTCACATATACTGTAAACATTTCCCAAGGTCATTAAATATTCTTTTATAACTTTTGTCTTAGTGGCTCTATGGTAGTATATCATTTGGAGTATAATAACTCTTTCAAAGAAACTAATAGAAGTTATTTGACAATGCAAATTTTTTATAAGCACATCAAATCCTTAGAAAAATAAATATAAAAGACTTAAGGGGACTTCCCTGGTGGTCCAGTGGTTAAGAATCCACCTGCCAATATAAGGGGTATGGGTTCAATCCCTGGTCCAGGAAGATTCCACATGCAGCAGGGCAACTAAGCCCATGCAAGTAAGCCACGACTACTGAGCCCACACTTTATAGCCCACAAGCTACAACTACTGAAGCCTGTAAACTTTAGAGTCTATGCTCCATAACAAGAGAAGCCACCACAATGAAAAGCCCACATACTGCAATTAGAGAGTGAAAGTGAAAGTGAAGTTGCTCAGTGTCTGACTCTTTGCGACCCCATGGACTGTAGCCCACCAGACTCCTCCATCCATGGAATTTTTTAGGCAAGAGTACTGGAGTGGGGTGCCATTAAGTGCAACTAGAGAAAGCCCACATGCAGCAATGAAGACCCAGAGCAGCCATAAATAAATAAATAAATAAATATGTTTAAAAAAAAAATACCCCAACCTAGATAGCATATTATAAAGCAGAGACATTACTTTGCCAACAAAGGTCCATCTAGTGAAAGCTATGGTTTTTCCAGTGGTCATGTATGGATGTGAGAGTTGGACTGTGAAGAAAGCTGAGCACCGAAAAATTGATGCTTTTGAACTGTGGTTTTGGAAAAGATTCTTGAGAGTCCCTTGGACTGCAAGGAGATCCAACCAGTCCATCCTAAAGGAGATCAGTCCTGGGTGTTCATTGGAAGGACCGATGCTGAAGCTGAAACTCCAATACTTTGGCCACCCCATGCGAAGAGTTGACTCATTGGAAAAGACCCTGATGCTGGGAGGGATTGGGGGCAGGAGGGGAAGGGGCCAACAGAGGATGAGATGGCTGGATGGCATCACCGACTCGATGGGCATGAGTTTGAGCAAACTCCGGGAGTTGGTGATGGACAGGGAGGCCTGGCGTGCTGCGATTCATGGGGTCGCAGTCAGACACGACTGAGCGACTGAACTGAACTGAACTGAAGGAATTGATCAGTAAACTCTCTTGCTTCCCATATGTCTCATTTGAATGTATTCAGTAACTTCATAATTAAAATTGAAACAAAAGAATTATATAAGCATGAGGTATTTGCTTCTATCTCTTAAAATTTAAAATACTCCACTAAAAATAATGGATTTCAATAACTACAGAGAAAAGAAAGATCCACCTTTATGAAAAGTTATTATAAAAATCCTTCCATGTACAATAAAAAGTAATATCTACCATAATTATTCTGTGATCATATGTATACCTATTAGCTCAATGACTTCTTTGCTATTTTTATGAGGCAAAAACTATTCTTAAGACTCTTTTTAAAATGAGTAAAATTGTGATAATATATCCTGATTCACAGGATCAGTAAGTAGCAGAACCAGACTAAGAAGACAAAGTCAGTCAGACTGATTAGCGTGTGTGTTTGTATGTGTGTGTATGTGCACATGCACATGCATTTATGACATTTTAATTACATGAAATTAAAGGGCAGCTGCCTAAACCAATATGACTACATGCTCAACTCAGGGGAGAGATGTTTTCCCCCATGCAACGAAAACAAACATTAACATGTAATCTTTGTTTCTTCCTTTCTCCTTCCTTCTCTCAAACCATAGTTACAGTATCTTTCCCTAACCCATGACCAAAAAATAATCTGAGCTTTCCACTTTGTCATTTGTGAAAAAGAAAATTAGACCAGTCAATAAAAAAATCATTTACTTTGTCATTCCTGTGAAGAATTCTAGTAAGTAAATGGGTAACTTCTCTTAACTCCACTGCCTACCTTGGAAATACAACACGCTTTTTTTTTTTTTTTTAAGTTTGGATATACTAATCAATCTATTACAAAAATTTTAAAAACAAAATGAATACTAAAGATAAAATCAAAGACAATGAGGTAATTTCTAGAAATGAAATCACCACAGAAAAATTTAGCACACTAAGAAAATATGTAACTCCTAAAGACATTAGGAAAAAAAAGAATGTTACAAAAACTTTAAAAAACAAAAACTTTACAAAGATATGACAGTGACAAATAGTCTGAGGGATTAATACTGATATGCTAGGAGAGGTTGGTCAATAATTAGTCTAATGTCACAATGAAACCTTTTACGTTTGTACAGTTATATGCTTCATGGAACTGTGTGGTTAGACCTATTACACAGGAGATTTTCTTTAGGCTAACTCATTCTTGAAATTTACTGATTCCATAATACATAATTCATATTTAGAAAAGTACAGCACATGAGTGAGGCAACTGGAAAGATTATGGTCAAAGGTTACAAACTTGCAGTTAGAAAATGACCAGGTCTTGCAGATATCACCACAGAATAAATAATTATGTGATGTGATGGAGATATTAGCTAACACTATGGGGATAATAATACTGCAATATACAAATGTATCAAACCAACATGTTGTGCATCTTGAACTTAAACACAATTATATGCCAATTATAGCTCAGTTAACTTTTTATTTTGTATTGGAGTATAGCTGATTAACAAACAATGATTGTTTGTGACAGTTTCAGGTAAACAGCGAAGGGACTCAGCCATACATGTACATGTATCCATTCTCCCCCAAACGCTCCTCCCATCCAGGCTGCCACATAACATTGAGCAGAGATCCATGTAAAAGAAAAAGAAGATGGAATTAAGATTATTTCCATGCACAGTGTATGTGTTTTTAAACTTTTTAAAAAAAATTATAGGTCAATTTTTAAAAAAAGGTTGAAAACACATACACAGTACATGAAAATTGTCTTAACTCTTTTTTTCTCTCTTGTTAAATGAATGAATAAAAGCAGCAATTTCATCTTCAAATGGTCTTAAACTCTGCAGAAAAGGATTCTTGGGAATAAAATGTAATTCAAATACACGAAGGCATTTTAATAGCAGTCAGTGAGAGAAAGTGGAAAGTCAATGCCGATTTCTAAAGATGGGGGTGACACCTTTCATGAAAATAAAAGTACTATTTTTTTGTTCCTTTTGTTGTCAGATAAATTTAAGAGGACAGCAAGAAGAAAATAATCGTTATAATAGTCAAAGTAAGAACATGCGATTTTAAAATTCCTGAAAAAAAAACTTTTCATTTATCATTTTTCTTTCACCCTCTTCCCATGGCAAACTGGATCTGAAATTGCCCCCCCCCCCACCAAATGTTTGCTAAATCATGAATGTTCATTTCCTTCTGCCTTTTTGTACTCCTAAAAAGGTAGCTATAGTGTTTCATATGATTCACACATCAGTTCAGTTCAGTTCAGTTCAGTAGCTCAGTCCTGTCCGACTCTTTGCAACCCCATGAACCGCAGCACACCAGGCCTCCCTGTCCATCACTAACTCCCGGAGTTTACTCAAACTCATGTCCATTGAGTCGGTGATGCCATTCAGCCATCTCATCCTCTGTCATCCCCTTCTCCTCCTGCCCCCAATCCCTCTCAGCATCAGGGTCTTTTCCAATGAGTCAACTCTTCACATGAGGTGGCCAAAGTACTGGAGTTTCAGCTTCAGCATCAGTCCTTCCAATGAATACCCAGGACTGATCTCCTTTAGGATGGACTGGTTGGATCTCTTTGATTCAAACATAAAACCATAAAATTTAAGTTGCTAAACTTCATAGAATTTTAAATAATTTCATGTTAGTGAAATAGTAGATGAAGCATAAGACACTCCTTCCTCTCAGCAGTGACACAGTTATAAGTAGGTGACCTGACTGTATTAATGACTCTTGGCATTGGAACCCCAACACTCTGGTACCAGATACATCCTGACACATGTGCTCTATAGTAAGAACATCAAAAAGGACAACATGATACATATCAAGATAGAATGGCTTTATGGCTATGCCAGAAAAACTGTCTTTACCTCTGGGGATGCATTTTGACTGTTGGCTTAAGTAAGGGTAGTGGGATTGAAGGTGTGCTTTTTAAGATCCCAAACTCGTGTGATGATCCCCAGGGTCAGTTTCTTTACTGATCCTTGGCAACTGGCCTAACCAATTTGACATGGCGGGCTTTAAAGGCACTCCCTGGAGAACTTCTCTTTGAGCTCCGCCAAAGCTGATTTCCTCACTCAGGTCGTTCTAAGCTTCAACTGTGAATGGCTCTTGGACTTCCATGGCTCGTCAATTTTGGATGTTTGCTGTACTCTTTCTCCCTTGCCCTCATCACATCACTTGCCTTTGAATAAAAGTCTTATCTGAGCATACTCTATAGAGTCTGGTGAGTTTTTTTTTCAAGTATCTGAATTGGGGAAAACTTTTTAAAACATTTCCTAGTCATAATGAATCCCAGTGGCCAGGACTTTTGTGTACTTTCACATAAGTTTTGTTTTTCTATTTTATCCTGTACTTTGGGAAAATTAAGATATAATCTAATGTTAATTAAATATGCCTGTTTCATTTGAATAATTGCTATGATAGATCACAAACTAATTAACCATTTGGGAAAAAACAATACATTTAGCTGCAACCTTATCTATCATTTTTTTTAATCAGAAAAATCTTTCTGCCATGCTAACACACTAAATAGATTTCTCCTCTGACATAGGAAAATACCTTTTTGATTTTTTGAATGGATTTTAATTTGTATAAGAAAATCAAAATGACTCTTCTCCAGAAGAAAATGCTGTACTTTGGAAATTCCAGGAATTATATACACCTAACAATACTTTGGCCACCTCAGGCGAAGAGTTGACTCATTGGAAAAGACCGTGATGCTGGGAGGGATTGGGGGCAGGAGGAGAAGGGGACGACAGAGGATGAGATGGCTGGGTGGCATCACTGACTCGATGGACATGAGTTTGAGTAAACTCCAGGAGTTGGTGATGGACAGGGAGGCTTGGTGTGCTGCGATTCATGGGGTCCCAAAGAGTCAGACACGACTGAGCGGCTGAACTGAACTGAACTTTTCTATCCACAATATTAAAAGGAGCTCATTTTTTCTATTCTTATGGAGTTTATTTTTCCTATTATTTTAGGGATACTTTAACATTTAAAAATATCACTAAGAAATTATAATAGAACTGAAATTGATATTTCAAATGTTAGTTTTGTTAAAGGTCTGAACTTTTTCTCTAACTGAAAAAAAAACCTGCTCTTGCAAATAGTCCTTCAGTCAGTGAATTGAGTAAATTTCACCAAAGCAAAGGCTTTTTGTCTATAAATGACTTAATCTACTTTGGGGCACTATTAAAAAGTCCTTTCAGGAAAAGGCGAGAAAGCACCATATATTTCCTAGACTTTAACTGAGAATGGGACTCCTTTCACTTAAACTTAGGCATTACATCTCAAATTGTTAAAGTAAAATATATTAACAGGATCATATGCAGGTGTGCTAAGTCACTTCAGTCATATCTGACTTTTTGCAACCCTAGGGACTATAGCCCACCAAGCTCCTCTGTCCATGGGATTCTCCAAGAAAGAATGCTGAAGTGTTATTCTCTCAAATCATTCCACCCTTTCCTTCTCCCACTGAGTCCAAAAGTCTGTTCTTTATGTCTGCGTCTCCTTTGCTTTGAGAGCACAGCATTGAAATGTATACATTACCATATGTAAAATAGATAACCAGTGCAAGTTTGATGTATGATGCAGGGCACCCAAAGCCGGTGCTCTGTGAATCTGGAGGGATGGGGTGGGGAGGGAGGTGGGAAGGGTTTCAGGATGGAGGGGACACATGCATATCTATGGCTGATTCATACTGATGTATGGCAAAAACCATGATAATAGTGTAAAATAATTATCCTCCAGTTAAAATAAATAAATAAAGTTAAAAAAAAAAAAAAAGAATACTGGAGTGAGTTGTCATTTCCTCCTCCAGGGGATCTTTCGGACCCAGGGATCAAACTGGTGTCTTTTATGTCTCCTGAAATGGCAGGTGAGTCCTTTACCACTAGTGCCATCTGGGAAGTCTAAGTGATTATATATTTGCTATTAAAAGTTTTGTTAAAACTTCACACAAGCCAATGATGTGACATTTTCAAAACACATTAGAAATTTCATTTTGAACCTAAACGTTATGGTCACAACCCAGTCCCTGCCATCACACACACACACACACACACACACACACACACACATAGCTGTAGATGTTATTGACAACAGGCTATTCAAAACTCTCACAACTGAGGGGAGTCATTTGTAAGTTCATTATCTACTTATCTACTTGCAGTTTCTCCTCTGGGCTTACTTAGTTCTTAGTTACATTCTACATCACTTTTCACCAATTCCTTCTCTACATCTTTTCCACCCTCAGTCAATAAATGGTAATTTTTCTCTCTACTTGTTCTTATTACTATTGAAGTAATAAAGCTTCTTAGGGCAGCAAAGATCCCAGAGCTATCCATTTCTTTCATCTATTGAATACAGGTTTACCCCCTTGGCTGTAGTAATGTTGTTTATTAAAGTCATGCTCCACTTAAAATAGTTTCTTTCTTCCCATCACTTATCTAACCCTAAGAAGTCCTTTTAAAGATGAATTTACTCTATCAAAACAGGCCCAAGCACCTTCCCAGGGACCCCTGCAGGGTGGCTGGATAAATTACAGATTCTTGCACCCTATCCAACAAGCTTGTGACGTACCTCACGAACCAGTAGTTTCACCCCCTCCCCAGTCCTTGATGTTACTTTAGAAAACCAATGACATGTTGGAAATGTCATCTAATCTGCTATGCCCTTTTTCTTTTACATGTAGATATTCTGTTCAAGTATGGTGGATGGAATTCATAATTCACAGTAAAAAAGGAAGAAGATGCAAACCTCTGTCACTGCAGGGTTCAGACTATAGGATGTAGGTCTAAGAGCAGGAATAATTTAGTGATATTAGGGTCATGAGAGTGGCACTAACACATTACACCTGGAGAGCTGCTCCTCTACAGTAATGACATTCCCTCAATTCTGTCCTAGGAAATGGAATATAATAGAATGATTGTTCACATAAAAATAATATACTATCCTCTCAATCATTCATTTATTGCATCAATATGTTTTGAGGACCTATTGGTGTCCTAGACATTGTGTCTCTTCTATCTTGGAGTTTCCACTCACTAGGGGGAAATTACCTATAAATGAATATATAGCATTTTTTTGATAGTAATACATGCTACCAGGAAAAAAAATAAAAGTATTGAAAGAGGAAAGGAGTGATTTTGGTGGTCTGTTAAACAGGGTAGTCAGAAAAGTCCTCACTGATGCCTGAATAAGGGTAGGAAGCAAGCCATGTAAGTAATTGGCAAAGAGCCTTCCAGGAAGAGGGAAACATGTCTGTAAAATTGCTGAGTTGAAAGCATGGTCTGTACATTAGAAGCAAAGCTAGAGGCACATGAACAGATGTTCAATGACACTAATCATTAAAGAAATGCAGATCAAAACTACAAGGAGGTATTACCTCACACTGGTCAGAATGGTCAACATCAAAAAATCTGCAAACAATAAATGCTGCAGAGAATGTGAACGGAACCCATCTACACTGTTGGTAGGAATGTAAATTGATAAAACCACTAAAGATATCAATATGGAGGCTCCTTAAAAAACTAAAAGTAGAACTCCCATATGAGCCAGCAATCCCACTTCTGGGCATACACCCAGAGAAAACCATAATTACAAAAGATACATGCACACCATATTCATTGCAGGACTATTTATAATAAGCAGAGCATGGAAGCAACCTAAATGTACATCAACAGAGGAATGGATAAAGAAGATGTGGCAGATAGATACAATGGAATATTACTCAGCTATAAAAAAGGAAAGAAATTGTGTCATTTGTAGAGATGTGGATGGATCTACAAACTGTCATTCAGAGTGAAATAAGTCAGAAAGAGAAAAACAATCATATATTAACACATATATATGCAGTCTAGAAAAATGGTACTGATAAACCTATCTGCAGGGCAGGAATAGAGACCCAGACACAGCGAACAAACATGGATGCCAAGTGGGGAGAAGGGCTTGGGATGAACTGTGAGATGAAGATTGAAATTGACATATATAGACCACTGTATATAAAATAGATAACTAAGAGAACCTACTGTATAGCACAGGGAACTCTCCTCAATGCTCTGTGGTGACAAAGAGGGGATGCATGTATATATGTATATATGTGGCTGATTAACTTTGCTGTTCAACAGAAACAAACACAACAGTATCAAACAACTAAACTCAAATTAAAAAAGAAGCAGCAAAGCTAGAAGGTCACTGCATCTGGAGCTGAGTTACAAGGAGAGAGGTAGGAAAAAAGGTAGGCTATATAGGGAACAGATCATGTGGGGATTTTGTATTTTCTTCTGCATGTAAAGCAAAGTTATTCCAGGATGACAGCTACTCCAAACATCTTCTCTACTTACTCAATTTATAAACTCCTTAAGGGCAACAATGTAGCTATATATATATACCCCATGCTTGGTTCATTGTCACTCATTTCTGAATAGTAACCACTGTTGAATAAGAATCATAAATTAGGATCATGGATTTCAGGCTTACCACAAAGCCAAAAACCATCTTGAACAGCTATACAGTTCCTGCACATGAAGAGGTTAATGAACCATGTGTCCAATGACTGATTTGCTTTTAAGCCAGTCTCATAATCTGGTCTGTGCTTAAACACTTCATCACACAGAGAGCTCATCATCCTCCAAAACATTCTATTAAGACTTTGGGTATTTCTATTAGAAAGTTAAGTACTAGTTAAAAATCATGAATGTGCTCTGATGAATTTTAGCCGTTAAATGACTATATTTTTAGTTTCATAAATTAATGTTTTATACTTGAAGAATTAACATCACTAAACCAATTTCTTGAAAGTATGGCTATGTTTTTATTACCTATTTAATTGTGTCTTTTGATGTTTGTGAAAATCATTGCATAGATCTTGTAGCAGTCATAAACGCTGTTCATGCTAGCTTCCAGCTTTCTATATTTGAGACATGTAATATGAATATACTTCCAAGTATTCTCTAAGTGGGTAATGCCATGTAACTGATTTTAGCCCAAGAGTTGTGAGCTGAGGTAACACATGTTGCTTCGTGTCCAAATACTTAATTGCTAGCCAAAATAATTTCAGAACACTCTTTCCCTTTGCACAGTAATGGGAAATATTTGTGATGGTGGCTGTTTCATCGGCTGGGTCACTGAGTAACCATAATGAATAGAGTCCTCTTGTTGACCCACAGTGTACATATTGTTTGAGAAAAGTTCTAAAGAATAGCAAGGAGAGATAAGAAAGCCCTCCTCAGTGATCAGTGTAAAGAAATAGAGGAAAACAATAGAATGGGAAAGACTAGAGATCTCTTCAAGAAAATTAGAGATACCAAGGGAACATTTCAGGAAAAGATGGGCACAATAAAGGACAGAAATGGTATGGACCTAACGGAAGCAGAAGATATTAAGAAGAGGTGACAAGAATACACAGAAGAACTATACAAAAAAGATATTCACGACCCAAATAACAATGATGGTGTGATCACTCACCTAGAGCCAGACATCCTGAAATGCAAAGTCAAGTGGACCTTAGGAAGCAACACTACAAACAAAGCTCGTGGAGGTGATGGAATTCCAGCTGAGCTATCTCAAATCCTAAAAGATGATGCTGTGAAAGTGCTGCACTCAATATGCCAGTAAACTTGGAAGACTCAGCAGTGGCCACAGGACTGGAAAACGTCAGTTTTCATTCCAATCCCAAAGAAATGCAATGCCAAAGATGTTCATACTAGCACACAATTGCACTCATTCCACACGCTAGCAAAGTAGTGCTCAAAATTCTCCAAGCCAGGCTTCAACAGCATGTGAACCATGAACTTCCAGATACTCAAGCTGGATTTAGAAAAGTCAAAGGAATCAGAGATCAAATTGCCAACTTCGGTTGGATCATTGAAAAAGCAAGAGAGTTCCAGAAAAACAACTACTTCCACTTTATTGACTACGCCAAAGCCTTTGACCATGTGGATCACAACAAACTGTGGAAAATTCTTAATGAGCTGGGAATACTGGACCATCTGACCTGCCTCCTGAGAAATCTGTATGCAGGTCAAGAAGCAACAGTTATAACTGGACATGGAACAACAGACTGGTTCCAAATAGGGAAAGGAGTATGTCAAGGCAGTATATTGTCACCCTGATTATTAAAATCATATGAGAGTACATCATGAGAAATGCCAGACTGGAAGAAGCACAAGTTGGAATCAAGACTGCTGGGAGAAATATCAGTAACCTCAGATATGCATATGACACCACCCTTATGACAGAAAGCGAAGAAGAACTAAAGGGCCTCTTGATGAAAGTGAAAGAGGAGAGTGAAAAAGCTGACTTAAAACAACATTCAGAAACCTAAGTTCATAGCATCCAGTTCCATCACTTCATGTCAAGTAGATGGGGTAACAATGGAAACAGTGACAGACTTCATTTTGCGGGGGGAGGGGGGGGGGCTCCAAAATCACTGCAGATGGTGACTACAGCCATGAAATTAGAGACGCTTGCTCCTTAGAAGAAAATCTATGACCACCAAGACAGTGTATTAAAAAGAAGAGACATTACTAGCAAAGGTCCATCTAGTCAAAGCTATGGTTTTTCCAGTAGTCATGTATGGATGTGAGAGCTGGACTATAAAGAAAGCTAAGCACTGAAGAATTGATGCTTTTGAACTGTGGTGTTGGAGAAGACTCTTGAGAGCCCCTTGGACTGCAAGGAGATCCAACCAGTCCATCCTAAAGGAAATCAGTCCTGAAGATTCACTGGAAGGGCTGATGCTGAAGCTGAAACTCCAATACTTTGGCCACCTGATGTGAAGAGCTGACTCATTTGAAAAGACTCTGATGCTGGGAAAGACTGAAGGCAGAAAGAGAAGGGGATGACAGAGGATGCGATGGTTGGATGGCATCACCGGCTCGATGGACATGAGTTTGAGTAAGTTTTGGGAGTTGAGGATGGACAGGGAAGCCTGGTGTGCTGTAGTCCATGGGGTCACAAAGAGTCTGACATGACTGAGCAACTGAACTGAACTTGTTTCAAGGTACTGTGATTTGGTAACCTGATCTAAAATAACTAATAGAGATTACATTTAAAAAATATCAAGTAGCTGCTAAGACATTTCAACAGCAGTCCTTGGCCAACATATCATGATAGATTAATCCATCTCCAAACTAGAATCAGGTTATCCTAGTAAGTAGCTTTAGTGGTTCCTAGTACATAGCAATTACCCAGCAACTATTCATCTAACTATTCCCTGGTAGCTCAGCTAGTAAAGAATTCCCCTGCAATACAGGAGACCCCGGTTCAATTCCTGGGTTGGGAAGATCCCCTGGATAAGGGATAGGCTCCCCAATCCCTTATTCCTGGGCTTCTGTGGTGGCTCAGATGGTAAAGAACCTGCCTGCAATGCAGCAGACCTGGGTTCGATGCCGAGGTTGTGAAGATCCCCTGGAGGATGGCATGGCCACCGACTCCAATCATTCCAGTGTTCTTGCCTGGAGAATCCCATGGACAGAGGAGCCTGGCAGGCTACAGTCCATGGGGACCACCTACCAATGCATGAAACACAAGAGATGAGGGTTCAATCCCTGGGTCAGGAAGATGCCCTGGAAAAGGAAGTGGCAATCCACTCCAGTATTCTTTCTAGGGAATTCCATGGAGAGAGGAGCCTGCTGAGCTACAGTCCATGGCCTTAAAAAGAGTCAGATGTGACTTGGAGACTAAACAACAAATGTATAGTTGTATATGTATAAACATGTACATACATATACATATATATAATGTATAGAATATACAATGTGTAAATATATTTCATTGACTATTTGCAACTTTCTCTTTTACCTAATCATATACCAGGTCTATCTTTACAACATGACAATAAATATACTGCTATAGCATGGATTTTAAAAGTTTCCTAATACTGCATTAAATATATTTACCATAAACTTTACCAATCCCATACTGATGGATATTCAGGTCTTCCCTATAATAAACGCCATATATGACAAGCCCACAGCTAAAATCATCCTCAGTTCTAAGATCAGGAAGAAGATAAGGATGTCTACTATACCCACTGTTATTCAACAAGTACTGAAAGTCCTAGCCAGAACAACTAGGCTAGAAGAAGAAATAGAAGGCATTCAAATTGAAAAGAAGTAGTAATACTGTCACTATCTGTACATTACATGATATTATACATAGAAAACTCTAAAGACACCACCAGAAATATTGTTAGAACTCATACGTTCTGTAAAGTTGCAGGATATTAAATCAATATACAAAATTTGTTCCTTCTATACATTAATAATGAACTAGCAGAAAGAAAAGTCAAGCAAACAATTCCACTTACAATTGCATCAAAAACAATAAAGTACCGAGGAATAAATTTATCTAAGGAGGTAAAAGACCTGCACACTAAAAACTGTAAGACATTAATGAAAGAAATTTAAGAAAACATAAAAAAATTGAAAGATAATCCATTTTTGTGAACTGGAAGAATTAATACTGTTAAAATGCCCAACTACCCAAAGTCATCAACAGATTCAAAGCAATCCCTATTAAAAACTCCAATGGCAATTTTCACAGAGATAGAACAAGCAATCCTAAAATTTGTATAGATCCATAAACTTTCATTTTTCAAAAAGTAATTTAACTATAGTTGACACTCAAACAACACAAGTTTTAACTGCACAGGTCAATTATATGCACATTTTAATTTTTTCCAATTTTAAATACTACACTGCTACATGATCCATGGTTGGTTGAATCCACGGATGTGAAAAGGCAGATATGTAAGAACTATGGATACAAAGGGCCAACTATAAATTATACATTTATTTTTTGAACATGGGAAGGGCTGTGCTCCTAAACCCTTCATTGTTTAAGTCATCTGTATCTCTTACATGCATCACTGCATTCATCAGATTATTGCCCTTAGATAAATTTCTAGAGGTAAACAGGACTCAGATTTTACATATTTAAAGCATGATTTATTAAAAAGTTATACTCCAGAAAGACAATATCAGTTTCTTCTGTTATAAACCCTTCATAACTCATGAGATTTCCTGTTCCCTTACACTCTGGAAAATTATGGACATTATCACCTTTCTCACCCACCTATCTGGTAGGTAAAAATGTCCTCATTTTTTAAAATCATGTCTTTCATTGGTAGTTAGGTAGAGTGTCTTTTCGTATACTGATATGTTGATTTTTTTTTTCTTTTGTCATTTCTTGGATCATGATCTTTATGAATTTTCCTACTGATATGTTTTACTTTTTCTTATTGATGTACTACTTTTACCTATATGTGAAAGCTATTAAAATTATGTATGAGTGTTATAAATAACTTCCTAACTCATTGACTTTCTATATTCTCTATGATTTTTCATGTATAAATTCTAACCAATACGTGATACAATAAGAACTGCCTTACTAAATACCTTCACTCAATAAATAACTACTATAATCACAGAATGTGAAGAAACAGAAATAGTAAAAATTTTAAAAGCTTAATAAATATTTTCTTTCACATCCATTCTGGCTTCTAGGATCAACTGGGCAATGAGCAATTAGTAAATTCATGGTAATACTACAGTGCTTCTAGTGTACTTGTTACTGAACTATTTGAGGACCAAGTAGTTAAAAAGCCTTTAATTGCCTGGTTCACATGAAAATTAAATGATGAAATAGAAGTAGAGAAATCCACGGGCACATCTTATTTCTAATTCCATTAATGATCCAAAATTCCTCTTGAAATGACTTTTTGAGGTATTATAAAGTAAATTTTAATGTTTCAGAAAGGGAACTACATATCTCAGGAAGCAGATAATTGCCACTGGATTTAGCAATCTGACCCACAGTATAGAATTTTCTAATTAAAGCCCTCTTTTTATAATGCTAATCTTTCAGCCAAAAGTTTCCTTGGGACATGTTATAATGAAGATAAAATGTACTAAGATTTTAAATGAACCAGAGATCCCAGAGAAACCTAATAAACACATTCATAAATGTTCACTATAAGTAAATTTTATTGTGAAGTGTTCCTATTCTTAAATGTACCATCATAGGCATCATTATACCATGAATAACTGAACTAACAGAAATAGTTAAAATGCTAATCTTTCAAATCTGGATTTGATATATGTAAAAGAGGCACATGACTTTCTGTAACTCAACAGTAGGCGGATGATCTGGAAATAAAATCACATAACAATACTGTCAATTCATTATCAATCCTTTCAAAGATGATTTCTTTCTCCAAGAGTTTAATTTATAATATTTCCATAGTTTTAAAAAAATGTCTGCATGCTTATCTCAAGTTTTCCATGACTCAAAATACTTTATGTAAGTACTAATTGCATGCTACTTCACAGTTATTCTACATTAATTACTATCAAATAAGATATTCCTTCAAAAGAATTTATCTTTTACTTTACATATGCAAGATTAAGTGAGTTCCAGTTAAAAATAAAACATTTTCCAGTAGGTGTGGACCCCATGACACTGAATATATCACTGTTTACCACACATTTACTTACGTCGCCTTGCAAGTTCAGTTCATTTATGTTGATTGACAGCATCATTTAATTTTGGTGCTGATATTATTTATAGGTAAAGACCACAAAATAATATGTAATGACATGTTCTGGTGGATTTTATAGTAGAAATCATAATTACACATGGGTATCTATTTTAAGAAATATATCCGTATAAAACAAGGTGACAACCAACGTTATTATCTATTTTAATTTTGACATTACATTTTGAGTGTGGTTTCATTAAAAGATAGGGTTAAAATGTTTAAGGAATATTTCTTAAAATACTATGTGAAAAATAGATTGTTATATATAAGCAATGAAAAACAGGAAATCATATTGTTTAATAAATGTAGAAACTAGAGACCATTCTAGAGAAAATGGTAAAGTGAGATGAACTTGTTTAAAGTATTTAAAACTCTAGAACAGAAATCACATTCAGCATATTTTAAGATACCATGTGCTAGTCTGAACGGGTTAACATCTCTGGACTTCAGTTTTTTCACCTATAGCACCTTACAAATTACATAACATAAATTCTTCCCAGGCAATTTTGAAATTTCATTCATTTAGGATGGAAAGCAACTGATTGATCTCCACTGCAGAACTTAAACTCTGTGATAACCATAGACAAAAACACTCTCAAACTTCCTAGTTAATCAGGAATCTGAATAACTTCAAATATAATTTGAAGATCTGTACAAGCTTACTTAAACTGAGTACAGTCACCAATAAGTAAAATACTCATTGCTGAACACCTGTTAGGCAGCATGCTAGCTATTTTTCTCAGTTGAGCACCATCTCTCATAAGAATCTTGTAAATTGTGGCAGACTGCATTTTTCAACACGAGTACAAGAAGCGCATTTTTCAACATGAGTACAACAAGATCTCTCATTCGACCAAACTCCTCTTACAATGTAACAGTCAAACATCCCCATCAAGAGTTGGGTCTGCATTCCCTCCCCTTGAACATGGGTAGATCTGTGACCACGGAACAAATTACAGTATGTGACTTCCAAGAATAAGCTACAAAAGGCAATACAACTTCTGCTTGGTACTCTTTGGATCACTTGCTCTTGGTACCTAGCCAGCAGTTTTTGAGAGAACACAAATTACATGGGAAGAAGGCCCATAGGTATGTCCCAACCAACTGCCCTGGCTAGAGTTTCAACAGAGCCACCAGACATGTGAATGAAGGAGCCTTTGAGATGACTCCAGCCTCTGTTACTGTCTTGTTGCAACTCCATAAGTTCAGTTTAGTTCATTCAGTCACTCAGTAATATCCAACTCTTTGCAACCCCATGAACTGCAGCGTGCCAGGCCTCCCTGTCCATCACCAACTCCTGGAGTCCACCCAAACCCATGTCCACTGAGTCGATGATGCCATGCAACCATCTCATCCTCTGTCGTCCCCTTCTTCTCCTGCCCTCAATCTTTCCCAGCATCAGGGACTTTCCCAATGAGTCAACTCTTCGCATCAGGTGGCCAAAGTATTGGAGTTTCAGCTTTAGCATCAGTCCTTCCAATGAACACCCAGGGCTGATCGCCTTTAGGACAGACTGGTTGGATCTCCTTGCAGTGCAAGGGACTCTCAAGAGTCTTCTCCAACACCACAGTTCAAAAGCATCAATTCTTTGGCACTCAGCTTTCTTTATAGTCCAACTCTCACATCCATACATAACCACTGGAAAAACCATAGCCTTGACTAGATGAACCTTTGTTGACAAAGTAATGTCTCTGCTTTTTAACATGCTGTCTAGGTTGGTCATGACTTTCCTTCCAAGGAGTAAGCATCTTTTAATTTCATGGCTGCAATCACCATCCACAGTGATTGAGAATTCCCAAATTCAGTTAACCCCCAGAAGAATGAGAGATAATGACAAAAATGACTGCTATTTTCATATGCTCTTTCAATTTTGAGGTGATTTGCTACATGGCAATGATAACTATAGAACAAGATATGCATGACTATACTTCACAGGTGAGTGAGGAGAAGAAGATGTGTAGCACAGAGCAAATAAGAAGATGAATCAGAATTTTACACATGCACTTATGACATCATGCTTCCTCAAAGATTTATTTGCAAGAAGAGTTTTGAAACAAATGTTTGGTATTAACATTCTTTGCGTGTGTGTTAGTCAGTCAGTCATGTCCGACCTTTTGTGACCCCATGGATTATAGCCCATCAGGCTTCTCTGTCCATGGAATTCTCCAGGCAAGAATACTGGAGTAGGTCGCCATTTCCATCTCCAGGGGATCTTCCTGATCCAGGGATTGAACGTGGGTCTGCTGCAATGCAGGCAGACTCTTTACAGACTGAGTCACAGGGAAGACTCACTTGAAAGGCGTTCAGTCATGTCTGACTCCTTGTGACCCCATGGACTACACAGTCCATGGAATTCTCCAGGCCAGAATACTTGAGTGGGTAGCCTTTCCCTTCTTGAGGGGATCTTCCTAACCCAGGAATCGAACCCAGGTCTCCCGCATTGCAGGTGGATTCTTTACCAGCTGAGCCACAAGGGAATCCCAAGAATACTGGAGTGGGTAGCCTATCCCTTCTCTTAATATGCTTCAAGAGGCAAAAAATAAGCTAAAGAAGCCATTCTACCTCCAGTCTTTATGAAGAGATCTGAAAAAAAAATCTATTAATGATTCCAGATAAGCCATCTGCCTTGGCAAAAAAATTATATAAACAGATTAGCTTGGTTCCATCCAATAATTATTTCAAACTTTGTAAAGTCACTAGGCCCACAAAATGTAATGAATATGAAATAAATGGGAACTTTCAGACACCACTGTTTTGCAGAATGCTGTTTTCCTCCAGTTTTTTTTTTTTTTTAATCATCTACAGTTACACCTGGAGCTATCTCTGGTATCAAAACAGAGATGGGAAAGGTCAGTTTCCAGCACCAGTGATCTTTGCCAAAGTAAAAAAAGTGGAATTTTATTGTACAGTTTTCGATTTAGATTATTTTTAAGTTTAAATCATAAGTTATAAATATTGCAGAGAAGTTGGGAAGTTGACCTCCATTAATACAAACATTTCTTCATCCTTAAACAATTATGTAGTACCTATTGTGTAAAAGAGTGAGTAAAAACTGTTTTTGTACATACAGTGTACTAAGTATTTTAGCCACCCTGTAAAGCAGAAATCACCTCTATTTTAGACATGAGGAAATCAAGTCATAGACAGAAAATGATATATCAAGTCCCACAGAGAGATATTAAAATAGTAGAGTTGGAGTTTTAAGGAGTTTGGCTTCCTCTTGCCTTCTATTTCTCAGCTGAAGAGAAGGTTCAACTGATACTTTCAGCTAGAGAATACTCCTTTAACCCTAAGAGTTCCATTTTAAAAAAATTCAGCTTTTATTTCTTCATTTCAGTGACTAAAATGACTAAGAGTCATTTTCATTTTATTTAAAAAATATTTTGGTCTCCTTTCCCATTTTTAAATTAAGCTTCATGAAAGTATTTCCATGCTGTTCTCAGAAAGACTTTCAGGAACTAGAAGAACTGTAGTATATAGTCTCGGCTCAATTACATAATCACTGAGTGAATGAAAAAAATCTATACATATAGCTGATTCACTTTGCTGTACCGGAGAAACAAACACAGTATTGTAAAGCAGTTATACTCTAGTAATAAAATTTAAAAACATAAAATAAAAAAATCTGCATCTTTAATTATAGGATGTTTGATCAAAAATCTGACTCTAAATATAAGAATTTTGTGTACCAGAAACTGAAAAACTAAAAAACAGTTCATTGGTATAACTTAGCCAGGTGGATTTCTTTGTCCTGTTTCCTATTTTGCAGGTGGGTTTCTTTTTCCCTTTTTCTATTTTATAGATTAAAAAAAATGGCAGGGTAAGACTGTATCTGTTCAAAGTCATATTATTATCTATATTCTTTCTGATGTTCCCTCTGGTTTCTCAAAATTCTGCTTGGAAATTTTCAGTGCACCGATCTTTAGAGCCGAGCTCAAATCTGACAATTCTCTTTCTAGGTCACTTGCTCAGTCACATCAGAAAGTATAAAAGCTTCCACGAAGCAGATCAATAGTGCTTTTAATCTAAGGAGAGCTCCCCACTGGCTGGCTTTGCACCCTCTGTTTGCCAATTCTTCTGCACCATCTGCGTTCAGTCTGAGGGACACGTCGTGTTGGGAGTGGCCAGTAACAGAGACAGAAACGAAGGATCCCTGCCCCTACCTCCTCCCGACAGGAACATTGGGTCTAAAATCATCTACAAGCGCTTTTTTTGCTTTAGAAGGAAGCAACACTATATTCCACTTTGCATGGTTCCAAGACTATTGCTCAGCAACCTTAGAACTAGAAAGTATATCCTTTACCTTAGAATTCTGTATCCAGTATATTACCTCAGGAAATTGCCAAACTCTATACCGGTTTTGATTCAAAATTTTATTTATGAATCAATTTGGAACCTAGATTCTATCCTCCCATAGAAGAAATGATAAAAATCTAACAGGGTCCTCAGATCAAACCACAAAATTTCATTTAACACCTGATGTGCTTAAGGAAGTAATCATAATACTGGCACCAGTTTTGAGAACCTACATGGTGCTTACACCCTGGAAGGTTCTTTATACACTTGAATTTACTTAATCCTCCTAACAGCTCTGTGAGTTAGAGATAAATATGATATCATGACCCATACGAGGAACTGCGGCCCACAATGGGCAAGAACTCTGTGAATACCACACAGCTAGAAGTGGCAGAGCTGGAATGTAACACAGCCTCTCTGATGCCAGACTTTGGGCTCTCTCCCCTATACTCAACTAGTATTCAGTATTTTCCTTCTCAAGAAGTGATGCTCCTGTGGGTAGATGTGGTTCCATTTTGACTGCTTCCCTGCTTTCGGAGTATCAAGTGCCTATCTTTATCTGAACTACTTCTCTACTCCCTAAGTGAAACTGCTTTGATTCAGGAATCATCCTATTCCATTGGACTATATGATTCTAGGATGGCTGACTTTTGATTGGTTTAAGCCAGTCATGGTAGTATGTTCCATTTCTCCTTACTGGTTTAGGCATTAGGATGTGAGGTAATCCAAGATAATCCAATCAAATACAAGAAAAATATCCTTGGGAGTTTCTTGAAAATGCTTATTCTTAGAGGAGGCATATGTTCAGATTATGATAAACAAGGAATAATCAATAAATAGTTTCAAAAACTGGGTAGCTTTTAGGGGAAAAATTATTAGATTGTTTTTAACTATTCAATTTGCACCAGTTTTAGTAGGATCAAAGTTTAAAAAAGAAAACTAGAAGAAACCATGGGAGAATCTTTTTGAAGTGCCCTTTCAATAGCAGTCATCTATAAATATGACCTCCCCCTGCTGACAAAAAGTCATCAAATACAAGATTAAAGAATTTCAAACAACATAAAATAATAGCATTTCAAATGGAGAAAAATACCACAAATTTAAAAGACAAAGAGCAACTTTAAAATTATTTGGATTCTATGTCACCAAAAAATGATTAATGCATTTATTATATAAATAATTCCCACAAAGTGGTAAGAAAAAATACTACTCCAACTGACAAAAATTGGGAAACATGAAAATCTCCATGATAAATAAATCCTACTTGTTCTTAAGCATGTGTAAAGATGCCCCATCTCTCTCACAGTAAGAAAACTGCAAATACTTGAAATTTCACACAGACATAAATATCCATGTATAAGGGATGGCAAGGATGTGAACAGTTCATTTTAATTGACTTTATCTTTTTTATTTTTAAATCATGTTCAGGCATATCCTATAGCAAGAACAAGTTAAAAAACATTTGATATATAGAACTTTTGCTGAGACTACTTCCTTCAGTTTATCATTCAATTTCTGAAATATGCCATTTAGTGCAAGGCCAGTCATTATTATAGAGAATGTTTGTGTAGATGTGAGAGGTAGGCAGATTGGTATCCACTGTCAACTACAAATTGGCACTTACCAAGAACATTGCCAACTGAACAACAAAGGTGTTTGCCATCTACCTCTATGGAGATTGAACCCTATGCTGCTATAGCTGGTGACCTTCAACAACCCCTGAAGGAATTCAGGGTGGAGTGAGACACTCTGTGCTCCAGGGAATCTGGTGGGACAGGTCTTTAGATAGTTGGATGTTTTTAGGAATAGATTTTATGATCTCAATCCTTGTATCTCCTCATATCTCTAGAGAAGCACTAAATCCCTTCATGGTGATATCAGATCCTCATGACTAACAAAAAACCTTTTGTAAAATGAATGCTTCATGGTATTGAACTTCCCCTTCACCAAAACCTTATATATTGACTTTCCCCCACTGCTGCTTTGGAGCAGTCTCTCAGAGCTATCTGAGATGCTGCCTCCCAGGCAGCAGTCCTCATTTTGCCCCAAATAAAACTTAACTCACAACTCTCAAGCTGTACATCTTTTTTGTAGTGGACATCACCTATGAAACAGAGACAAAGCAATGGATAAGGAGGAGGAGGAGGAGATAAAGTGACTGAACTGCATAATTTAAAGACATACCCTAAGGAAGATCTGGATGCAAGGGGGAGTGTGTGAAGGAAGAGAGTCACAGATAAGATTGACAAGGTTTGACAGATTAGATAAAGTTGAAATCCACACTTTACAGACAGGAAGGAAAAAGGTACTAGAAATAATCCACAGAACTGGGTAGAAATTAAGAACCAGTTAGGCACAGGGAAGTTCAGGGAGGAGTCACACATGGCTAGATAGGTTCAAGCCCTGATGAGAATAAATATCCAAAGAGACCATTGGCCCCATGGGCCAAGATGAGGTCAGGCTTAAATACATTGAATTTGAGATTATGGTAAGACATCCTGCATGGAAACTACTAGACAGTAGGTAGATGAAAATTGTAGAACTGAACCATTTCAAGGGAAGGACCACAACCCTGAGAAGCATGAATTGTGTATAAACAGACACAAACATTGAGGGCATGAACACGCTTTGTATGTTGGTCACTTCTTATTTCTTCTAGTTTGTGAGCATCTAAATGTCATTTTTAGCTCTAAAGTATTTTCTACTTTTTCTCCACCTAACCGTATACTTTGTAAAGATAGATCAAAACTAGGTAAAGGTAACTCTTTTTCTTAATCTTAACTTTAAGTACTTTGAAGAGACCCACAAGTATTTTTTTTGTTCTATTTTCCCCTTTGTTATTAGAAGAGCCAATTTTATTGTTCATGTATAATTACTACTTTTGCAATGTTTTACATATTTTTATAATACAGAGGCTGATTCTCTGTAGTGTTTCTATATGTTCTAAAGTTAATATCTCTATTTTAAATGTTCAACTGCTTATTTCACAAATGGACAAATAATTATTTACCTGTCCTATTGGTGACAGGCAGACTGCCAGGAGGTGGACAGTTATTGTTCATCAGGCAAAGAGGAGGAAGAGAAAGATTTATTTTTCTTCCCAAATGCTTTCCAGCATTTATAAATATTAGAAGACTGACAATAATGATGATGAAAAAGGAAGAGACCCCTGGCTGATCTGGCGGGGGGTTTCAAAGTGCAAAACCTCAAAACTCTACTGGAAGTGATGATACCTGCTTTGAGTCCCAGTTCTGCCAGTTACTCACTGCTTACATAAACCCTTCATTCCATTAAAATTTCTCCTATGTTAAAATGAGTCCAATAAGATCACTGCAAAGGTTTATTGTACTGGTCAAATGAGATGTGTATTCAAAAGGCTTTCAAAAATGCAAATATTAGATACAGAGGAGAGGTGCTTTTTCACTCTGGCAAGATTGATAAGGATATAATTCTTTTTTATTAATATAAAATTATAAGAATATAGGTAAAATATGGGCTTCCCAGGTGGTGTGAGTGGTAAAGAACCCACCTGCCAATGCAGGAGACATAAGAGATATGGGTTCAGTCCCAGGGTTGGGAAATTCCCCTGGAGAAGGGAGGGCAAACCCACCCCAGTTTTCTCACCTGGAGAACCCTATGGACAGAGGAGCCTGGCGGGCTACAGTCCATGAGGTCACAAAGAGTCAGACACAACAGAAATGATTTAGCATGCACGCGTGCCTGCCATGGGTGATTTTCCAAAGCCTGATTCCTTTACTTTGTGAGCTTATTAGAGATCAGAAGACGTTGTTTGGGGGAACTCAAAGTGTTTATTAAATCAGTGTGGGCATCTGTGCCCTAAGTTATGCAAGGAACACAAAGATCTGCCTTTATAGACAGAAATATAGGTATATCCTTATTTCTTTTTTTTTTCCTACCATGTTGTTTCCAGCATAATGGTAGTTTCAACAATGCTTCCAGAAGGATGAGGCTCATGTGCAGTCAACAAAGGAGGAAGGGAACCACTTGAGACATCAGGGTACCTTGTAAGAGCCATGCAATACCAATCTTACTGTTCGCTTGCAGGCAATGGATGCCCTTCTAAGGTTTGTATCCCGAGGTGTTAGACAGTAGCAGCCAGAAAAACACTCCCTCAAAGATGCCCATGTCCTAATCCCTAGAACATGTGGATGTGTTACATTACATGGCAATGAAGAATTAAGGTTGCAGATGAAATTGTTCGCTGATCAGCTAGACTTAAGATAGGCCCCTATATAATCTAGGAAGACCCCATGCATTCAGGAGTCCTATAAAGTAGGAGAGAGAGGCAGAAGAGTAGGTCAAAACAATGTGATAAGAGAAAAGACTCAACTTGCCCTTGTTATCTTTGAAGATGGAAGAGGCCATGAACCAGGGAAGGTGAGGAACCTTTAAAAGCTAAAAAAGACAAGGAAATGATATGTCCCTTAGAGCCTGCAGAAGGAAGGCAGTCCTGCTGACAGCTTTTTTAGCCCAGGGAGACCCAGGATGAACTTCTACACCGTCAGATAACATGTGTGTGTCTGCATGCTTAGTCAGTCATGTCTAACTCTTTGGGACTTCATGGACTGTAGCCCACCAGGCTCATCTGTCCATGGGATTCTCCACACAAGAATACTGTAAGTGGTTGCCATTCTCTTCTCCAGGATATCTTCCCGATACAGGGATCAAACCTATGTCTCCTGCATTGCAGGCAGATTCTGTACCAACTGAGCCACCAGGGAAGCCCCATAATATAATAAGTTATAATAAATTTGTGCTGTTTTAAGCCACTAAATTTGTGATTATTTGTGACAGTCACAAGAGGAAACTAATATATAGATTCATAATCAGTTAAGAGTGGCTTCATCCAGATTGGAAAAGAAGTACAACTCTCACTGTTTGCAGATGACATGATCCTCTACATAGAAAACCCTAAAGACACCACCAGAAAATTACTAGAGCTAATCAGTGAATATAGTAAAATTGTAGGATATAAAAATAATACACAGAAATCTGTTGCATTCCTATACACTAAGAATGAGAAGACAGAAGGAGAAATTAAGGAAACAATCTCATTCACCACTGCAAAGAAAAGAATAAAATGCTTAGGAATAAATTTACCTAAAGAAACAAAAGATCTATATATAGAAAACTATAAAACACTGATGAAAGAAATCAAAGATGACGCAAATAGATGGAGAAATATACGATGCTCATGGATTGGGAGAATCAATATAGTGAAAATGAATATACTATCCAAAGCAATCTATAGATTCAATGCAATCCTTTTCAAGATACCAATGGTATTTTTCAGAGAACTAGAACAAATAACTTCACAATTTGTATGGAAACGCAAAAAACCTCAAATTAGCCAAAGCAATCTTGAGAAGGAAGAATGGAACTGGAGGAATCAACCTGCCTGACTTCAGACTATACTACAAAGCTACGGTCATCAAGACAGTATGGTACTGGCACAAGACAGAAATAGAGAGCAATGGAACAAAATAGAAAGCCGAAATAAATCCACACACCTATGGATACCTTATCTTTGACAAAGGAGGCAAAAATATACAATGGAGAAAAGACAATCTCTTTAAGAAGTGTTGCTGGGAAAACTGGTCAACCACCTGTAAAAGAATGAAACTAGAACACTTTCTAACACCACACACAAAAATAAGCTCAAAATGGATCAAATATATAAATGCAAGACTAGAAACTATAAAACTCTTAGAGGAAAACATAGGCAGGAAACTCTCTGAGATAAATCACAGCAAAATCCTCTATGACTCACGTCCCAGAGTAATGGAAATAAAAGCAAAAATAAACAAATGGGACCTAATTAAACTTAAAAGCTTTTGCACAACAAAGGAAACTATAATCAAGGTGAAAAGGCAGCCTTCAGAATGGGAGAAAATAATAGCAAGCAAAACAACTGACAAAGAATTAATCTCCAAAATATACAAGCAACTCATACAACTCAATACCAGAATAACAAACAACCCAATCAAAACATGGGCCAAAGAACTAAACAGACATTTATTCAAAGAATACATACAGATGGCTAACAAATACATGAAAAGATTCTCAACATCACTCATTATCAGAGAAATGCAAATCAAATCCACAATGAGGTATACCATCTCCTGCCAGTCAGAATGGCTGCCATCAAAAAGTCACAAACAATAAATGCTGGAGAGGGTGTGGAGAAAAGGGAACCTGCTTACACTGTCGGTGGGAAAGCAAACTAGTACAACCACTATGTGTGGAGGAACAGTGTGAAGCTTTCTTTTTTTTTTTTTTTTATGTTTTTTTTATTTTTTTTTTTTATTATTTTTTTTTCCAGTGGGTTTTGTCATACATTGATATGAATCAGCCATGGATTTACATGTATTCCCAATCCCGATCCCCCCTCCCACCTCCCTCTCCACCCGCTTCCTCTGGGTCTTCCCAGTGCACCAGGCCGGAGCACTTGTCTCATGCATCCCACCTGGGCTGGTGATCTGTTTCACCATAGATAGTATACATGCTGTTCTTTTGAATTAAAAAACTGGAAATAGAACTTCCATATGACCCAGCAATCCCACTGCTGCACACACACACCAATGAAACCAGAACTGAAAGAGACATATGCACCCCAATGTTCATTGCAGAACTGTTTACAATAACTAGGACATGGAAGCAACCCAGATGTCCATCGGCAGATGACCTGATAAGAAAGTTGTGGTACATATACACAATGGAATATTACTCAGCCATTAAAAAGAATACATTTGAATCAGTTCTAATGAGGTGGATGAAACTGGAGCCTATTATACAGAGTGAAGACAGAAAAAGAAACACCAATACAATATACTAATGCATATATATGGAATTTAGAAAGACGGTAATGATGACCCTATATGCAAGACAGCAAAAGAGACACATATGTAAAGAATAGACTTTTGAACTATGTGGGAGAAGGCAGCGTGGGACGATTTGAGAGAATAGCATTGAAACATGTATATTACCATATGTAAAACAGATGATCAGTGCAAGTTTGATGCATGAAGCAGGCCACTCTAGGCTGGTGCTCTGGGACAACCCAGAGTGGGTGGGGAGGGAGGTGGGAGGGGTGTTCAAGATGGGGGAGCACATGTACATCTGTGGCTGAGTCATGTCAACGTATGGCAAAAACCACAATACTGTAACTTAATGAGCCTACAATTAATATAAAAATTAATTTAAACAAGTGGCTTCATCTAAGAGATATAGATTTTTATCCATGTGAACATAAATGATTCAGTATAGGTTTTTCAAGTATTACAATGCAGTTACTAGGTCCTCACTTTCATTCTCTCTTGAACCCACTCCAATCAGCAACACTTCCAAAAAATGACACAGCACTGAAATTGCTCTTATCAAAGCAAACATCAACCAGAATGACTGTATAACATATTGGCCAAAGTGGGATAGTTTAGAGAGTGAAGAAGTATTATTAGTAAAGCCACTGTGATAACTGTTATATGTCAAGATTTCCCAGGGACCTTATTCCACTGACATTTCATAGGCTAACTTTTATTTATTTTTTATTTTTTCATAGACTAACTTTTAATAATGTTACTTGAACTGATTAATCAGTAATAATTAATTGTATTAAACACTCTTCTCTCCCTGAAACATTTTATTCCCCTGGCTTCTACAATACCACACACTCCCCTCTTTTCATGTCTTCTTTCTAGCAATCTTTTTTATCCCATTGGCTTATTCCACCACCTCTCTAAGGTGATCTCATCTAGGTGAATTTTTTCCCCTAGGTGATCTCAGTCAGTTCATTGGATTTACATGCTATCTATGTTGTTGATGACTTCCAAGTGACTTATCCTCAACTCCTATCTTAGAACTCCAGGTTGATATATAGTCAAGTCTCATAAGCATCTCAAGATTAATACATTCAATGTGATGCATTGCATTAATAAAATAAAGGATAAAAATTATATGACCATCTTAATATGATTAATCTGAAAAAAATTCAATCTGAAAAAGATTCTGAAAGAATTCAATACACATTGAATTGAAAACATTCAGAAAAAGAATCTGAAAAAATTCAATCTGAATTTGAAAAAATTCTGAAAAAGTTCAATACCCATTCATGATAAAAATGCACCACAAGCTGTGGACAGAAGGAACTTACCTCAACACAATAAAGGACATACATGACAAATCCACAGCTAAATATTTTCTCTCATTCTGTAGGCTACCTTTTCATTTTGTTGTTGGTTTCCTTTGCTGTATGATAGCTTTAGGTTTCATGTAGCTCCACTTCTTTATTTTTTCTTTTGTTGCCTTTGCTTTGGTGTCAAATCCAAAACATCATTAGTAATACCCACATCAAGAAGCTTTTTTAGCTTTGTTGTATTCTGGCAGGTTTATGGTTTCAGGTGTTATAGTCAAGTCTTTTATCCATTTTGAGCTGATTTTTGTGTATAGTGTAAGATAGTCTTCTTCATTCTTTTGCATGTATCTAATTTTCCAGTACCACTTACTGAAGAGACTGTCCTTTCCACCCTGCATATTCTCAGATCCTTTATTGTAAATTAATTGACCATACATGTATGGGTTTATTTCTGTTAAAGTATCCATATACTCAAAGCAATCAAGAGATTCAATGCAGTCCCTATCAAAATTCCAATCACATTTTTCATGAAAACAGAACAATCCTAAAATATGTATGGAACCACAGAAGTCCCCAAACAGCCAAAGCAATCTTGAGAAAGAAGACTAAAGCTGAAGACATCAAGTTCTCTGATTTCAATTTATATTATGAAACTATAATAATCAAAACAGTATAGTAGTGGCATTAAAAAAAAAAAGACACAAAGATGGAACAGAAGAGAGAGACCCAAAATAATCTCAATCTCTGTCAAATTTCCAATTGCATTTTCAGAGAATTAGAGCAAATAATTCTCAATTTTTTATGGAACAGACAATTTCACTCATCTCACACGCTAGTAAAGTAATGCTCAAAATTCTCCAAAACAGGCTTCAGCAATATGCAAACCGTGAACTTCCAGATGTTCAAGCTGGTTTTAGAAAAGGCAGAGGAACCAGAGATCAAATTGCCAACATCCGCTGGATCACTGAAAAAGCAAGAGAGTTCCAGAAAAACATGTATTTCTGCTTTAGTGACTATGCCAAAGCCTTTGACTGTGTGGGTCACAATAAACTGTGGAAAATTCTTCAAGAGATGCGAATACCAGACCACCTGACCCACCTCTTGAGAAACCTATATGCAGGTCAGAAAGCAACAGTTAGAACTGGACATGGAACAACAGACTGGTTCCAAATAGGAAAAGGAGTACGTCAAGGCTGTATATTGTCACCCTGCTTATTTAACTTATATGCAGAGTGCATCATGAGAAACGCTGGGCTGGAAGAAGCACAAGCTGGAATCAAGATTGCCGGGAGAAATATCAATAACCTCAGATATGCAGATGACACCACCCTTATGGCAGAAAGTGAAGAGGAACTAAAGAGCCTCTTGATGAAAGTAAAAGAGGAGAGTGAAAAAATTGGCTTAAAGCTCAACATTCAGAAAACTAAGCTCATGGCATCTGGTCCCATCACTTCATGGGAAATAGATGGAGAAACAGTGGAAACAGTGGCTGACTTTATATTTTGGGGGCTCCAAAATCACTGCAGATGGTGATTGCAGCCACTAAATTAAAAGGCACTTATTCCTTGGAAGGAAAGTTATGACCAACCTAGACAACATATTAAAAAGCAGAGACATTACTTTGCCAACAAAGGTCCATCTAGTCAAGGCTATGGTCTTTCCAGTGGTCATGTATGGATGTGAAAGTTGGACTGTGAAGAAAGCTGAGCACCGAAAAATTGATGCTTTTGAACTTTGGTGTTGGAGAAGACTCTTGAGAGTCCCTTGGACTGCAAGGAGATCCAACCAGTTCATCTTAAAGAGATCATTCCTGGGTGTTCATCAGAAAGACTGATGCTGAAGCTGAAACTCCAATAATTTGGCCACCCCATGTGAAGAGTTGACTCATTAGAAAAGGTCCTGATGCTGGGAGGGGTTGGGGGCAGGAGGAGAAGGGGATGACAGCAGATGAGATGGCTGGTTGGCATCACTGACTCGATGGACATGAGTTTGAGTAAACACCGGGAGTTGGTAATGGACAGGGATGCCTGGCGTGCTGCGATTCATGGGGTCACAAAGAGTCGGACACGACTGAGCGACTGAACTAAACTGAACTGAACTGAAGGTCAAAGCTAGTTGCAAAACATATATCTGATAAGGGGTTAATATCCAAAATATATACAGAGAACTCATACAACTCAATAGCAAAAAAAAAAATCCAATTAAAATATGGGCATAGGATCTGGATAGACAGTTTTTCAAAGAAGCCATACAAGTAACCAACAAGCAAATGAAAAGATACCCAATGTCACTAATCATCGGAAAATGCAAATCAAAATCACAATGAGCTATCACCTTACACCTGTTAGAATGGCTATCATCAAAAAGACAAGAAATAAGAAGTATTGGTGAGGCTATGGAGAAAAAGGAATCTTTGTGCATCGTTAGTGTGAATATAAATTGGTGTCACCACTATTAAAAACTGGTTCCTTAAAAAATTAAAAATAGAACTACCATATAATCCAACAATTTTTCTTCCAGGTATTTAGACAAAACAAAACAAAAAGACTGCTTCAAAAAGAAGTCTCTATCACCTTGTGCACTGCTGCATTATTCACAATGGCCAAGAGATGTGGAACCAACCTAAGTATACATCCATGGATGAATGCATAGAGAAAATGTGATACACACACACACACACACACCCTGGCATATTATTCAGCCATAGAAAATAATGAAATCTTGCTATTTGCAACAATGTAGAGAGATCTTTCAGGCATTATGCTAAATGAAATGAGTCAAAGAAAGAAACAAATACCACGAGATCTCACTTACAACTAGAAACATAGATACAGAAAATGGATTGGTTGCCACAGGCAAGGGTCAGGGGGTGGACAAAATGGGTGAAGGAAGTCAAAAGCTATCAATTTCTAGTTAAGTCATGGGGATACAATGTACAGTGTGGCAACTGTGGTTAATAATACCATATTGCATATGTGAAAGTTGCTAAGAAGTTAATCTTAAAAGTTCTCATCTCAAGCTGGGCGGGGGGTAATGTAACTACGTATGGTGACAATATTAACAAGACTTACTATGGTAATCATTTCACAACATATACACATATAGCATCATTATGCTGTACACCTGAAATTAATATGTTGCATGTCAGTTATACTTCCATTAAAAAAAACTTAAAAAATATTAACACATTCTAAAGTGAGCCTCTAACCTTACTCTCAAAACTGCTCCTCCTACAATCTATTAAAGCGTGGTTGGTGGCAACTCCATTCTTCCCACTGCCTAAAGAAAAACCTCACATTAAGCCTTGATTTCTTGAATTCTTTCATGCATACCCACTATGTCATATGGAGCATGATCCTGATGCAATGGTGGCCTCCAATTCTACTACTAGGAATGCCATTTTAGATCAGAAAGCAGAAAGGCTCACCAACCAAATTAATATGTTCAAATCTTAACATTGATTACATCATTTAATGCACACGGGAAGAAGGGGAAGCAGATGAAGGGTACAATGGGATAAGGTCAAAGAGTAGGATCACTACACTATTTAAATCCTGAAAGTGAAAAAAAAATAAAATAAAAGGAAAAGTGAAGTTGTTAATCACTCAGTCGTGTCCCACTCTGTGCCCCATGGACTGTAGCCTGCCAAGCTCCTCTGTCTATGGAATTCTGCAGGCAAGAGTACTGGAATGGGTAGCCGTTCCCTTCTTCAGGAGATATTCCCGACCCAGGGATTGAACCCAGGTCTTCTGCATTGCAGGTAGATTCTCATCCTGGGTTGTACAACAATACATGTAAAACCATGGCTGATTCGTGTCAATGTGTGACAAAACCCACTGCAATGTTGTGAAGTGGTTAGCCTCCAACCAGTGAAAATGAATGAAACAAAAAAATTAAAAAAAAAACACATGCATATGTTTTGTTGCATCAGTCTTCCTTGTTGATGGTGTGGTGATAGAACCAGAGGTGAGATTTGAGCAAGGTGCATTCTTAGGACAGAATGTACCTTGGACCACCACATACACTTGCACTATTGGAGAGATGCAGGGGCAAGTATAGCTAACCTATAGCTGCAGCTCATTAATTAGTCTGCTAGATAGTTACAGGATTTATTTGCATTTTTTATGTAGAGCGCTTGGGAGGCCATAAGATATACTGAGTATCATTAATGAGCAGTCAATTTAGGAATGATGTAGCTGTCAGCCCAGAAGTCATATAACCATACCTTATTGTTTGGTCTTTTCATCTCTCTCCATCCGTAAGCAACACTCTTGTGTATTCCACCTATTTTTAACATGTGCAATAGATTAAGTAACTATCTATAGGTGACACATATTTTGGCCTCTGCCTAATGTCTCCTCTGCTTTTTAATATGCTATCTAGGTTGGTCATAACTTTCCTTCCAAGGAGTAAGTGCCTTTTAATTTCATGGCTGCAATCACCATCTGCAGTGATTTTGGAGCCCCCAAAAATAAAATCTGACACAGTTTCCACTGTTTCCCCATCTATTTCCCATGAAGTGATGGGACCAGATGCCATGAGCTTAGTTTTCTGAATGTTGAGCTTTAAGCCAACTTTTTCACTCTCCTCTTTTACTTTCATCAAGAGGCTTTTTAGTTCCTCTTCACTTTCTGCCATAAGGGTGGTGTCATCTGCATATCTGAGGTTATTGATATTTCTCCCAGCAATCTTGATTCCAGCTTGTGCTTCTTCCAGCCCAGCGTTTCTCATGATGTACTCTGCATATAAGTTAAATAAGCAGGGTGACAATATACAGCCTTGACGTACTCCTTTTCCTATTTGGAACCAGTCTGTTGTTCCATGTCCAGTTCTAACTGTTGCTTTCTGACCTGCATATAGGTTTCTCAAGAGGTGGGTCAGGTGGTCTGGTATTCGCATCTCTTGAAGAATTTTCCACAGTTTATTGTGATCCACAGTTTATTGTGATCCACAGTCAAAGGCTTTGGCATAGTCACTAAAGCAGAAATAGATGTTTTCCTGGAACTCTCTTGCTTTTTCGGGCAGGAGGAGAAGGGGACGACAGAGAATGAGATGGCTGGATGGCATCACCAACTCGATGGACACGAGTTTGAGTAAACTCTGGGAATTGGTGATGGACAGGGAGGCCTGGCATGCTGCAATTCATGGGGTCGCGAAGAGTCGGACACGACTGAGTGACTGAACTGAACTGAATGTCTCCTCATCAGCTAAATTTAACATGTGGGGTTCAATTATATTTCATAAGTTATTGATTTATTTAAAGTTTATGTTTAATGCCGCTTAGAAGTTTTATCTATCATCTTAGCTTTATTATAACACAATTAAATATTCTCAAAAAATACAGCTAATATATGTTCCACATTGAATTGGAAAATGCTATATGGTTATTCAAAACATATCCAGAATTCAATTACCATGCATCATGCTCAAAGGCAGAACCATTATAAATAAAAATAATATGGAAATTTCTCAGAAATTAAAAAAAAGAGCTACCATATGATCCAGCAATTCTACTTCTCAGTATACATTTAAAGGAAATGAAAACAGTGTCTCAAAGATGTATCAGCACTCCCATGTTCACAGGAACATTATTCACAATAGTCAAGATATGAAAACAAACCTAAACGTCAGTTAATGGGTGAATGAATAAAGAAAACATGGTGTATGTGTATGTGTATATATACACACAAACACATATATACATATAATGAAATAGTGTTCAGTCTTTACAAGGAAGGAAATTCTGCCATTTGAGACAACACAGACAAACCTAGAGGACATCATGCCAAGTGAATAAGCCAGAAACAGAAAAATAAATATTATATAATCATATTATCTCATTATACATTGAATTTTAAAAAAGTAGTAGTAGTCAAACTCATAGAAACAGAGAGTAGAAGTGTGGTTCACCAGGGGCTGTAGGGAGACAATCACAGGAGTTTTTTGTCTTTTTTAATGGATACGGATCTTCCATTTTGCAAGATGAAAAGAATTCTGGAGATGGATGGTGGTGATGGTTAGGTAATTTTATGAATGTATTCAAAACCACTGAATTGCATACTTAAAAAGGGTTAACATGGTCACTTTTATGTTATTCGTATTTGACCACAAAAAAATATCGGGGGGAAAGAAAGAAAAAAATAATATCTTGCCTGGATTACTGCTATAGCAGTCGAACTAGTCTCCTTGCTTCCATCCTTATTCTTTTAAGTCTCCTCTCCACACAGCAGCCAAGATGAAAATCATGAGTTTATGTCACTCCTCCAATAGCTTTCTACCTCAATGGTAATAAAAACCTTTACTATTACTTATAAGGCCCTTTGTGATCCGGTCCATTACTATGTCTCCAGCAATGTGCCCCTAACCCATGCCTTTCCTTGAATACTCCAAATATTCCCACGACTCAAGAATTTTGTATTATCTCTGTTTTGTCCTCATGTGTTTATCTTCCCAAAGGCACCCATACCTCTTTCCAGTCTTTACTCAATATTTACTTTCTTAGTGAATCCTCTGACTATACACTGAAATTTTAATTTTTCCATGATGTGCATATTCCACAGTCCTTTTATGTTTTTACTTTTAGCATTTACTATTGTACTTCCTACTATATTTTACTTACTACATATTACTTTCATTTTATTTGAAATGTTATTCTACTTATATAGTTTTTCTTGCTCACATTATGACTCGCCCATGAGCACATGCCCTCCATCAAGGCAGGAGTTATTTTGTATATTTGTTTAATTATGTGTCACTTGGTCCTATAATAATACCTGCTACATAGGTGATTAATACATAAGTGTAAAATTATGACATAAATGAATACTATTCGACATGTGAGAATAATAATAGAGAAAATTCAGTGGCAGTATAATTAACATGAACCTGGTGTTAGATAAATCTGAACTTGAATCCAGGCCCTGCCACTTATTGGTTAGGTCTTGAAATTTGGATTAAACTTTCCAATTTGAAAAGGAGATATAAGTCATTCTAGGCTGAGAGAACCATAAAAGCTAAGACACAAAATTGCTTCACACTATGCAGGAGAAAAAGTGATTTAATTTGGTTGGAGTAAAGAAAACATAAAATAGATTAGTGTGAAACAAGCATGAAAATATAAATTGTTAATAGATCATGGAACTTATTGATGAAATTTAGGAGAATGGAATTGTCACAAAGGCAAAAGGAAGTGAAGAAAGTTTTGTGAATGGTATTATTAAAGCTGTTAATAAGAAAATCTAATCTGATTTAGAGGGGACTAAGCTAAAAAGAGTGATATTGATTGCAAAGCTATTTCTGTAACCTAGCAGACATGCAGTGAGCCTGAATCAGAGGGCACTTATACCGAGGGGAATGCCGAGGGGACATAACTTAATAAAGAAATATATGAAGAAAGAATTGACAATACATGTCTCCTTACTGAATATCCGATCACTACACACAAGAGAGTATGTCACATATTTAAGTCTCAAGAACTGCTGAATAACATCTTCAGTTACATAACCAAAAGGACAACAAACAGGTCTGTGAGCAATGAAACAAGGTCCACTTCAGGATATCAGAGTTTTGAGAAATCAGTGGACATCAAGATATAGATGCATATCAAAGAGTTGAAAATGAGTTGGAAATGAGGCTGTAAATCAAGAGAGACTGGAAGTAGTGAAAACATAGATACAGTGATCATGGGGGCAGACAGCTTCAAGTCAAGAGACTAAATCATACTGACAAGAGACAACGTATACAAAAGAGAAGGTCAAAGGATCTCACACCAGACACTTATACTAAGGGAGTTGAAAGAGGAGTAAAAGCCACATAAGGAAAGAGACACAGGACAGTTAGAGATGGAGAAGAAGCTGTTAAGTCTAGAGGCTATAAGAAAAGTATTTCAATGACAGTACAAAACCTGAGAGGTGAGAAAAAGACACTGGATTTGGTGATGAAGTATAATTATTTGTTGAATGAACAAATGAATATATAAAGCATAGACTACAAAAAATGATCAGTGAAAGAGTCATAAAATAGTACATTAACAAGATAAAATGGAGTGGTGTGTCTGGAGAGAGGAGGTGTATACCTACAGGAGTTTTGGCTAGTGTGAGGTGCCTGGAGAAAGAGAGAAATGGAAAGCGAAAAAAGATATTGGGGATTTTGGATATTAGATTAGGAGTAGAATGAGAGGTATGATCAAAACAAAAATAGAAATTCAGTGTAACTATAAAAATGATGTCCTCCACTCAAGAGTGAGCGGTAGCTAAGTGATACAATGAAGGAAAAGTTGGGGTTCACATCAGATCCTATTTCATCTTGGGAAATTATGAGAAAAACTGATTTATAGGCAGAAATCCTGAGACAGGTACGACTGCTTCACCTAAATACATTCACAAACTGCAATAACTATAAATCAGATTTTCTAAGTTGGGACAGAAGGGGATAATCAATGGTTCTAAGATATTGGAAACTTCTAAGATAATTTAGGCATTTTATGTTTCCCACAGAGAACAGTCACCACATGACTCTCTCTTCCGTTACAGAAAACTTAATCCTTATAGACCACCAGGTAAACACTTGAATGAAACCCTTTGATGGAATCCAATCTTGCCTGTCATTTGAAGTGGATCAGATACAACCTGTAGGGGGCAGTACAGGCTCAGCCCCTCTGAGAAATTCTTCAGAAAAATTTTCTCAGTAAATAAGACAAAAACTTCTCAAACCTAACTACATGTAGCACCATTTTCTGCTGTGGTTCCTTTGAAAATAGGCAGAATATATCATTCCTCAACTGATTCATGTTTCTTCTGTTAAAACAGATAAGTGAACTGTTGAATATTTTATGATATATTACATATTTTGTAATATTTAGACAAAGGGAGAGTGAACAAATACCATCTAGCAAAATTAAGTCCATTTATAATTACTTCATTAAGGAGTCATACCTGAGCAATGCCTTAATGAGATGGTAATGAGGTAAAAATGTGCTGTCAGAGTAAGCACTAGAGAAAATCTTCTGGAAAAGGCAGCCCAATAACCTGAAAATAAGGGGGAAAATACTTCCCTCTTTGTCTTGCCTTACACGTCTTTATTTTAGGAGGAACGACACCTATTTTTTAAGGCTTGGAATTTTCTTTTGGAGTATGGTGATTAAAAAAACAAAAAAAAAAAGCCTAAAGAGTCAGGGAGAGTCAGGAGGGTGCAAGAAGAGAAGAAAGGAAAGGGTGGATGTACTTCAAATGGAGATAAAAAAATAGTACCTCTCAACTCAGAGAGTCATGATAAGGATTTTGCTAGTTCATATGATGTATACACATAGCATATAGTTAACACTCAGTAATGTGTGGCAGAATTCTTTTTATTTACTGATAATGAAGAAACTGATGAAGTTATTTTGTTCAAGAATATACAATTGACCTTTGTGAAAATGTGGATGGGAATCTAATTGAAGATGAGGCTGAGTCACATAAACACTCTCACTCATCTCCTTTGTTCAACTTGGCAAGAAAACCAGCCAAGGATAAAGGGCAATGGGATGCCCTGAAATATGTTCCCTTGGGGAAATCTTTCAGTGTTAAAAACTTTCAACCTCACGCATCAATTAACTGCTCCAAATAAATCACAAATTAAATACAACCACTATCTTAACAAAACTGATGAGTCTCCACAAAGGTACACTTTTCTCCAATGAGATCAAGACAATAATTTCTAAATCCCCATTCACAGTGCTGTATTTACAAAAGTCACTTCTGCAAGAACTTTTCAAATTGTTCTTCTAAGCAAAATATATGATATTTTCTTTTAAAAGGAAGTTTTGGCAAATCCAGTAATTCTAGCACACTTCATTTCCATGTTCTAACATGTAGAGGCTATAGCTTCCTATATTTTTTTGGTTTTCTACAACATTGCAATAATGAAGGAAAACTCCACTGAGAAGATTTTTCACATGGAAAATATTGAATGGTGCATAGAATCTGACCTGGTTTGAGTGTGACTTTCTTGTATAAATACTACAGAGCCTGCTATCAAGTTTAAATTAGCCAAATTAAAATATATGAAGAAGCTTGCAGCTATATTTTTCTTAAATAGAATACAAATACATATATATAGAGTGAATATATAATAAGGGTGTCTATATAGAGAATACATTTCCCTTACGAATCAGATATCTAGAAAAATCTACCCAAGTAATGTGACTAGCAAATTATATGCATTTTCTCATTCTAATAAATGAGCTCTTTTTAATGAGCTTTATGTTTTGGTATAACCATTATAACCTTCATAAAAGCTAAACTTACAGGTAATTATATAATGAGAGTACAAATCACTATTTTGAGAATCATCAGTCATGAAGAATCAACATATGGTTAAACCTAGAGAGTTCTCAATAGCAAAAACAGCATCATGTCAAGTATCTGATACAACTGAGAACCATGAAATGGCTCTGGATGAAGAAGGGGGAAAGAAAAAAAAAAAAGGCACTGCAAAATTCAAACAGACACAAAAAACCATGTTGGGTTATCTTGGATGAAGAAGTTCTTTGGTTTGGAGAACAGAGAGTAAATGTTGACAGACCTGTGAAGGAAATGGGCTCCGTGTGGGGTCAGAGGTGGAGACATAAGCAGCCTGTGTGTAGGCATAGCTCTTGAAGCGAGGCTGAGGAGAAGGAGTTCGTTCATAGCCCTGTGCTAGACTGACAGTGATCTGCAGAAGGGTTTGGGGAAGGAGGACAGAGAGGAGGAGGAGACAGCATAAGTAACCCTGAAAGGAACTGCTTTCCAACACACTAGAAAAACAAATAGCAAACGGACACAGTGAGCTGAAAAGTGCAATCCTAAACACATGTAAGTGATATTCGAAACTGGTACACTCCAAGCACTGCGGTGTGTTCAATGTCGTGTCGGAAGGCAGGGAGTCAGGGGAGAGAGCAGGATAGGGTTTCATCATGAAGAGTCCATACGGACACACCTCCAGCACCAATACAAGATGCGTCCCTGCCATCTGGCGAAAACATGCATCCCAAAGCAATTTTCTCTGAACCCAAAGTAAACAAAACCAGAATTCATCATGTCAATACCCTGGAAAGGACTGGAGCTTTCATAAGCTAAATATAGAATTAGCTCAGTAGAGTGAGAAAATGAGGCCTGAGAGCTTTCCACGCCTTCAGCAGAAATTTCGCTAATGGCTTTTGCATCGTTGTGTCAAATAATGAAAAAAAAAAAAAAAACCAACAACAACAAAACAAAACACCCTAAATATGCTTCTTGGGAAGAAGAACAAGACATGTAGTGGAAGAATCCCACTGGATTCTATACAATAATATCATAGAAGTCTTTACCATATGTATTCTCATTTAAATTTTACTTAAATTATTTTAAACTAATTTCATCTTACCAAAAATGTTACTTTGAGTATTCAAAATTTGTTAATACATCAGCAAGTTGCCGCTAAAAGTAAGAAAATATTATTAAACAGAATATTTGCCTTTGCTCTTGGTTTGGTTCCCTGCTTTGTGCTCTAGCTGATGGAAAGTCTAATATGTATATGACTCTATCTTTAATCTTATGTCATGTTACACAATGGAAATACAATCTATTCTGTGTACCAAATTCATATAAAATGGTGCTTACCAATAGCAGAGCATTTTATTTATTTATTTATTTATTTTTAGCAGAGCATTTTAAAAATGTGTCTTGAAAACAACATTATAGTTCATGAATCAGGTAAAATTTAAGTTCATTGAGTCCTCTCTCTCATTTTCTCTCTCCAAAGACACACATACACATATACACACACACACACTCTAAGCTAAGCTGTATATATACTTTTGCACATATATGCATGTGTGAATATATATATATACACACACACTATGCTACATATATATATGTGTGTGTATCTATCCATAGATAATATAGATATGTGTGTATGATAACTAAAAATCCATAAAAAACAGGAAATATCATGGCTATTAGCTATCTCTTCCATCTTTTACCTGTTGAGAGTAGTGCATTTGATGATGTAGTTGAAAATGTTCTTCTCTCGTAACTTTTGATGGCCTGGGCAACATTTCCACCTCCTGGATGGCTTCGAGGCTCACTTGTTGAGGCAAAACTTGGAAGAGAGACGTGACGTACATTAAGATGGACTTCTTATCTGGATAAGTGGTGGCAACATCTGTAAGCACATTAACACCACATATCAATTTTGGGTTTCTATATCGGAGTCTCTAAAAGGGGATGAACAAATCAATGTTACAGGAAGAAGATGGATTAATGAGCACTTGATTGTCCATGAATGTCCTCCAGAGACTAATTAGAACATGATAATCAGGCTTAAAATGTACTTCCAATTTGGCAGACCAATGAGATGCACACTAAAGTTAATTTCTTTTCCTTGTTCACATAAAAACTTCATTCCGCAATACTTTTTCGAAAGTCAAATTGCCAAACCAGCCCATCTGAGAGAGTGGTTTTCATTAGATAAGAAACAAAAATAAAACACTGCGTCTTCCTTACCATGGAAAGTTATAACAGCATGTCAATTAAAATGGTGCACTGGTAATTAAACAATTACACCAAAGAGCTTAATGCCCTGGTTTCCAGTAAAGAAAGCTCGTACCTCCTAATCAAATTTTTGCTGGTGATTAAGCATGTAAAGAGCAAAATAATGTCTCTGTGTTGAAATGAGCCATGTATTTCTACAATCAAAATAAAATAAAACAACTATATACCATATGCACAATGATTTGTAATATTCCTTAAGTATATTAAAAATATTTGTTTACATTATGGTACATCTGTTAAAGTCAGATGTCGCTTTCCTTCTCAGATGTTAGAGATAAATTTAAAAGTCCTTCACATAAAGTTGATCTGACATTATGTCCTTTGCCACATCTAGGGAATGAAAGAAACCCAGTGTTTAAAGTCAATAATAATTCATAATAACACATACAATAAGTGGCAGCTCCTTCAAAAGCTTCTTTTGCTTCTTGGCATTACAATTTACCCACTGTGCTCATTCCAGGGAACCAAAATGTAAAAATAATCCTTTATGTGAAGTGTATCATTAATCCCAGAAGTGTTAAAACATAAATCCTGGCAGGAGGCCAAGACAACTTAGCAGCAATGTGCCAGGCATTTCTCTTGCCATAAATTTATCCTAGCTCAGCTAGCATGAAAAGATCTGTTTTAAGTTAAATATGTATATTCTGATCAGGTGTTCTGATTATAAGTTAAAAAGCCAAAAGTCAAATTTCAAGTCCAAAAGCATAAAAGGAGGTTGAGCAGGTCACTCAGTCAAATTCCTCCACAAGTTACAGGAACATGATTAACCAGAACAACTATTTTTAAAGTATTTTTCAAAAGAGTTAAGGAGGAGGGAAAAGCTAGCTAATGTTCCTTGGTCTGCTTCTATCCATAGTATAACACAGCACTTCTTAATTTTTAATGTGCATATGAATCACCTGGGGGTCTTTTTAAAACTCAGATTCAGTAGGTCACAGGGGGAGCCTGAGGCCCTGCATTTCCAACAAGCTCCCAGGTGATGCTGAAGCTGTTGGCTTGAAGGCCATACTTAGAATAACAAGGGTCATAAAAAATGACACAGAAACACACTCTTGTATTATCTTCTGCATCATTGTTTTGCTTACTTGTTTTCAGAAGATACTTATTGGACACTTAAATGCATCAGGCTTAGAGGTACAAAGGGCTTCCCTGGTGGCTTAGATGGTAAAAAATCTACTTATAAGGCAGGAGATCAGGGTTCGATCCCTAGGTTGGCAGGTTCCCCTGGAGAAAAAAATGGCAACTCACTCCAATATTCTTGCCTAGAGAATTCCATGGACAGAGGAGCCTGGTGGGCCACAGTCCATGGGGTTGCAAAGAGTCGGACGTAATAAAGTGACTAACACTTCAGAAGTACAAAGCTATAAAATACATGGTCTCTGCGCCCTATTATAATTTATTATAATTTAATTACTAGCCAATGGATGGTGAAGATAATTTTTTGCAAATATTTTTTAGGAAAGAACTAGAGAATACTGTGTGTATAAGTTCTGCCTTTCTAAAAAAAAATTTAGTAGCTTAGCTTTGAAATTCTACAATCTCTCTTTCATTTCATAATTGTTTTTCAAGTGTTCATTGTATGGTAGATAGTATACTTTATACCATATGTTTCTGAAACTCTAGAATGTTTTTTCCCTTCTCACTAGTAACTAGTCAAGTTTATCTTTAATGAGCAAAATTTAGAATTCAGTTTATTTTTTAGTGCATTAAATAAAACCATGCTGTGAGAAAGGCACTGAATTTTAAAAGACTGTCTATGTAAATAAAAAGGTCCATGTCTATTTACTGCTATATTAGACATGTGAATGTGTAAAACTGGCCTTAAATACACACTGTGTACACAAGAAATAAAGGTAAAAATAGATCAAGCATTATTTCTACTGCTCCAAGCAAACGTCAAAAATTGTAGCACATGTTATCTACATAAGAGATCTTTTGGATGAATGTGAATATTCATAAATATTACTTACTACAATCACAATTTGACCAAACTACTGATGTTTTTACCCCAATCTTTTACCATCCTACCTCTGAAGCTATCCAGGATTCAGTTGCACCAGTAGCTAGAACTCAGTATTTCTTTTTTTTATAGAAAGGGATTCAGATATTCTAAAATCGGTTGAATTCCTTCCAAATATATTTACTAAAGATGTATTATACTTTAAATATTTTAATAGAATATCCAGGAGGTTAGAATGCCTGAATGCTGCTTACAATTTGGAATAATAAAATAAGTAAGAAGAAAAGTATATTACAGTACAATGCTAAATAGAATTTAAAATGTGTTCCACTTACTGGCACAACCAGTGCTTTAATAAGTTCAGAAAAATGAAGAAAGCATACCTTACTGGAAGATCAGATAATTCTTTATGAAAAGAAAACTGAAATAAATGTGTATAGGATTTAATTAGCTGGAAATGGAGCAACGTATTCCTCCACTGTAGAATGTACTCCTCCAGTGTAGAAAAGCATGAGCAAAAGTGCTGAAGTAGAAACAGATTGGGCTTCCCTGGTGGCTCAGTGGGTAAAGAATCCACCTGCAATGCAGGAGACACAGGAGACATGGGTTCGATCCCTGGGTTGGGAAGATCCCCTGGAGTAGGACATGGCAACCCACTCCAGTATTCTTGCCTGGAGAATCCGATGGACCAAGGAGCCTGGCAGGTCACCATCCAAAGGATTGCAAAGAGTCAGACATGACTGTGTGACTGAGCACAGAGAAACATTAGACAGGCCCCAGGAAGAGTGACTTTGAGTGTCTTAGCCACGTAATTGAGCTTAATAGGACAAAATGGGAAGCCTGCATGTAAAACCCTAAGGGATCATAAAGGCAAAGTAGTCACTTGGCCTTAGTTCAATAGGTTGAAGAGTGAGTAACTACTTTTGATCCAGATTGTGACATCACTGAATTTTTTGTAAAGTAAAACCATTAAGTACAGAATAGAAAGAAGGAGGAAAAAAAAAACAAACAAACTAGCATCAAGTAGAAGGCTGAGACCCAATCCAGACAGGAGGTGTCATGGAACTAAAATAGGCTGTGTTATGAAAACAAGGGAATGTGTGATAGAAATTCTAAGATCCAAAATAACTGTATTCAATTTCAATTCATTTACTCCACAGTCTTTGCAGATGCCTGTATACAGGATCCTGTCCTAAGCCTTGAGGGCACAAAGATTAATAAACTGAAAATGAAATGGAGGAGGAAACTGCTTGTTCTGTAGCTATAGCAACAAATAGCTACCAATACAAGTTTCAATCTCATTTAATCAATTAACAATTACCTGCCTACAGAGTCTTGATCATGCTTCCCCAGGCCAACCAATATCAACCTCTCCCTTCTGAGGGGCCAATCAGAAGTGCACTTGCTCCAAAATGAACAAATTGTGAACACAAACCAATTAATGGTGGTCTCACCTGAGCAACCAATCATGCTTCTAAGAGTGTCCTCAACCTAATCCCTAGTCTGAATGTCCACAATCTCCTGAACTCTGGGTTTCCCCTCAAATCTAAGGATTTAAAGAAAGTGAGAATGATGGGATGCAACTTTTTATTATTACAAGACATTAAAATGTATAAATTGAAAAGAAGTGGGTAAACCCCCAAAATAAGAACTTAAAATTATATGAAAGCTATCTAAAACTCTACTATATAATGGATTTATTGCCATAAATGCTTAAATTAATCATTTTTAATCCAATCTTTGAAGCCATTTCAGAATGGAAATGTTGAGCTCTTAATATGCCAGAAAATTATTTATGAACTGTAACTTTGATTCTGATGAGTATTTCTACAGTCATCAGAATTTTGATACTGAGGACTATATTCAAAAAAAAATCACTTAGGGAAATTCTCTATTTTTCAAAGAAATTGAAGTCCACAGGGGTTTGATGGCAAGTTCAAAAGCTAGATCCAGTCCAAGTTAGAACTCAGTCAGTGTATCATACTTTTCAGTACCTTACACCTTCATTTTTATCAGAGAATGTGATCTCAGTGCATTTGAAAACTGAGACTCTCAAAGTCATTATCTAAATCATGACCTGGTGATCCATGTGGTTCCATTATCAAACATCACCTACACTCTCCATGGAATTAGTCATTTCTACTTCTAATAAGTGAGGTATAACAAGAGTAAATACATATTAAAAATGCAACTTCAGTGGCAATCAAAGAAATGCAAATTAAATAAACATGAAGGTGTTTAATTATACTCCACTGTCTATCAAATTATCAAAGAATGACAAAAGGGTAACAATCAATCTGGCAGTAGCATCAATGAAAAATATTTTGCTATGTCTAAAAACAATCATATTCAATGATCTAGTAATTTTCCTTTTAGGAATCCACCATAAGGAAATAATTAGATTTCTACATGAAGTTTTATGTAAACAATGTGAAAGTTAAGCTCTATTTACAATTAGAAAAGATTTATCACACAAAAAAGAAAAGAAATGCAAACCATCTCAAATTGCTTAGTAGAAAATTAGAATTAGAAATGATCAAGTGCATAATTACTTATGAATATCACAAAGCCATTCAAAATGCTGCTTTTGAAGAATATTTGATAATATGTGAAAATAAATTCTTAATAAGGTAATAGTGAAACAGAAGGAAGCACAATTTATGTAGAATATAACAATTTGTGGAAAAAGTTAGGAGAACATACTTTAAGACATTAGTGAAATGGGTATGGTTGTGGAATTTAAAATAATTTACTTTTTCTCCTTCATCCTATCTATATCTTCCACACTATTCTACATTCACTAATTTTATAATCACACACTATATTCTATAATACAAGTATCTGTAAAGATCAAAGAGATGATAAAATCAAAGGTGTACAATGTTTTCTTTTAGTATGCCCCAAGAAGTACTTCTCCAAGAAGTCAATGAGAATGAGTTTGGTAGGAAACTGGTGTTCTCAACACAGAACTGTTTTTTGTGCTTGCCTGGTAGCTCAGCTGATAAAGAAGCCGCCTGCAATGAAGGAGACCCCAGTTCAATTACTGGGTCGGGAAGATCTGCTGGAGAAGGGATAGGCTACCCACGCCAGTAATCTTGGGCTTCCCTGGTGGCTCAGTTGGTAAGGAATCCACTTGCAATGTGGAAGACTTGGGTTTGATCCCTGGCTTGAGAAGATCCCTTGGAGAAGGGAATGGCTACCCACCCCAATATAATGGCCTGGAGAATCTTATCTTGGGCAACCAACCTCCAGAAAGTCTGATTAGCCAGCTGCCAGGCACAACCTTGAAACACCTCTGGGAAATCTAAACAAGAGCCTCCACTGTCTAACTCTCAGGTGAGTTTTCTGCCAGGAGAAAGGCAGGAATTGAAATACTGGGTTATAATGTACATCATGCGTAATTGGAAAGAAGCAGGATTTCAAAGGTAACAGATTTATAAATGTGAACTCACAAAGTTTGGTCAGCCTTTTAAAAGTTATATTAAAAGTTTTAAAAGATCATGGTTATCTTTTATCAGATCAGAATAAATGATCTGAATAAATGTGGATCATTCCCCACTGAAGTTGTATTCAGTTCAGTTCAGTTCAGTCGCTCAGTTGTGTCTGACTCTTTGCGACCCCATGAATCACAGCACTCCAGGCCTCCCTGTCCATCACCAACTCCCGGAGTCTACTCAAACTCATGCCCATCTAGACGGTGATGCCATCCAGCCATCTCATCCTCTGTCATCCCCTTCTCCTCCTGCCCCCAATCCCTCCCAGCATCAGGGTCTTTTCCAATGAGTCAACTCTTTGCATGAGGTGGCCAAAGTATTGGAGTTATATCAGGAACAAAACAATCAATAAATCTACTGTAAGAGAAGGGGAATGGGTGAACTGGGAAGAAGAAACTTGCAGTACCCAAGAAGGCATGGTCAGATAGCTCTAAAAATGAAAATGTGAATGCATGCTTTTAAACACAATAAAAATGCTGTGTTTGCTAAATAACCAAATGCACAGATGCGAAATTCTGAAGAACTTATTGATGAAAGCAAAGGAGGTTTATACATGAGGTCTATAAAGAAAGAAATACTGTCACATTGTCATCTGATCTCTAAGCACTAGAATAAATTGTAGGTGATACCATAGCAATGGAGTAATTCATTAAAGTGTTAGACTGTTATTTTCAGTTTTAGTATTTTTCATCCAGCACTACATTCTACACACATGCATCTTCCATTCACAAGTCACTTTACACAGTGGATATGCAGAATTCTAGTAAGAAAATAACTCACACAGGTCCCCTCTGGTTAAATTCTTTGAAATTCTACAATACATTCTTCCCTCACTAAATTAAGTACCCTTTAATTAAGCTGTTCCATAGTTTTAGCATTTCACTCACTGATCCAAGTTGCTTTTATCATCTAATAACAATCTTTCTCATTAAAGGGCTATAAAATATAGTAATGAAAGTAATTTGTATTGATGAAGATGATTCAGTTTCATAATAAAATTAATGATAAAAGTATAGGCTTTTATTTATACATGAGAAACACTAAACACTTTTATCATTTAAACATCGAATTATTCCTTTCAAGATGCTTACGGTATAGCTAGCAGAAAACTATGAATGTAGTTTGGTACAAGTAGATACAATGCTTAAGATACATAATGCTTACCTAGGGTCTAACAGGGAAAAACTAAAGCAAAAATCAGGTGGCTTACAGGAGACTTCAGATACCCTCCACACTAGTTCAGCTTTCTGATAATTAACCAAACAATGCTAAAGATACCTATACAAATATGAACTGTGTATTCAATCCAATAAATAATGGTAACTGGAAATGATGTTACTGATTCTGAAAAGTATGGAAGTGACAATATGAGACACTGAAAACAAATAGTTAATGAGTTACTACTTTGTACCAGCCTAGTTTTTGAATATATAGATATATATTCTGGTCTTTGAGGATATAATGGTAAATAAATAGGCCCAGAGATCTGGCCTCATGGTTCTTTGACTCTAACGGGGAAGCACAATTAAAAATAAATTATCTCAAAATCCTCAATTTACCACCTGCCAATTTACCCCTAACCCCTAGTTCTTGTTACTTCATTGTGTATTTTTAAAAATGCCTTCCACAAATGCACTACCTTTGCTAGGCTTTTGGGAGGAATTAAATAAGAGTGGGGACTCTGTAGTGTTAAGACCAAACATTCTGATAGTGCCTAGAAACAAATATACAGAAGCATGTGGGTAAAGGTCAATTAAATGGAAATTCCCCATCAATCCTGACGTAATAAGTTTCAAACAAACCATCTTTATATTGAATGTTTTTTTTAACCAAATATCAAATGTTTTCTATGTGCAGCTAATCAAAGTGAGAATTATCTTTTAAATTTTCAATTTCATAAGCAACATATTTCCAAAACTTTCTCTTCCATCTACTCACTGAGTTTGTACCCCCATTCAAATACACACACACACGCACACACACACACATTTAAAAAAATAACCCTGAGCATTAAAAACCTTAGAACAACTTTTCAGGACATAGCCACTAAAATCAGGAGAATGGAAAACAGCTTGACCTAACAAATGGAAGTTAATCAGTGTAGGAGACTATTGATGGAAAAACATTTGTACTTTCTTACAATTCTCTCTACATGCCTATTGTGGGAAGAACTATTGGAGTTTCCATTTGAGAAGGAACTATTTTGGCTCAGTGACATTTAACTCCTTAATTGTCACCTGCTGATCCTGTGCTTTGCTTCTGATCTGACCAAACTGACTTCTTTTTTCCCTACTGCTAGAAAAAGTACAACAGGTTTCATAAAGAACCCCACATAGTAACTTTATTAACACAAAAATATTCTATTTTTACCCCCTTGTTCTCTACATTGTGAGAAATGATACTTGATAAATAATGAGGCCAGAATAAAGAGGCTTATTTCACTTGACATACACTTCATTGGTTATTATCATGTTTTCTGCTATAATTTGGGATTTAGAAATATGACTGATGGTGTAAGGGCAGTTCCAAGGCAAGTTCCTCAATGATAACAAGCTTAAGGCAGAAACAGTATATAAGATCAATCTTTTTGCAAAATATTATTAAAAAATTATCCAACAGGCTAAGCTCTTTGATATGAAGTGGATAATTTTTTAATCAAATTATGGTGCTGCCCCTTACAAAGAAGAGATGATGGCACTTAACTAATTCCTCATTTTTCCCAGTTTCTATCTGTAAAATGAGTCATATTATTGCACAAATGTCTAGTGATGATGTTTGAGAGAGAAATGAGTGTACAGAGCACTTTAACCACTATTTGTTGTGACATGTTTGAGTTGGAACATAATTATAATTTCCGAGTTTGCCTGCCTTGATACATTCACCAAATGTTTGTGGCATGCTTACCATGTGTAATACATGACCATCAACTCACTTGAGAATAAATCATTTTGATAATTAGAATGGTTCCATCACCTAACTCCTAGGGTAGAAACTGGTGGATTATGGGACAAGCTGAAGACAATCAACATGGAGGTGAAACTCTCAGACAGAAAACACTTATTATGGGGGAGTGAGGTCTGCATCATGATGGATATGATGGATGGCGTCATGGCAGCACCAGGGACCATATGCAGCATCAGAAGGGGCACAGTGTTTAGTAAGACACCATCACAAACAAACGGCCAGATAACTGATGACAGAAGAGGTGTTCTTGAACTAATCCCCAGTTTTGTAGTTTTCTAACTGAAAACTGGGCCCGGTGGCCAAATGGCATGCACTTGTGTTGTCCCTAAGCACTAGCAGAAACATGCCGAAGAAACACCAAATAAATAAGGGGCAAACTTTCATGTATTTTCAAATTACAGAGACACATTCGGCTTTTACAGTAAAAATAAAATTTCATTTGAGTATGAGTTTTTAAATTCCACCTATGTAATCAGGGGTTCCCAATTATACACACAATAATATGCATGGATGATAAGTAGCTTTTAACACAACTTTTAACATGAAAAAACAAATTAGAATTTAATAAAAGTGAAGATAATCATGTGAAAAATGATGGAGAAAGATACAGGTGCCAAAGTGAATAAGCATCAGAAACCATATAATAAGCACATATTAAGACAATAATAGGAGGTAATCTGTTATCCAAGAGACTATAATTTTGAATACTGAATAGAATTATATGTGTGTGTTGAAAAATACAACATAAATGGAGGTATAAGGAGGAATAAAGGACCACCATAACTAGTAAGAGAGCACTAAATTATTTTCTACAATCCTATATACAGTGTTTGGATTTTTTTTTTTTTTTTTTACTTTTCCAGCTTTCTTGTTTATTACACAAATTGACTTAGAAATACTAACATATCTGTAAATGGGGGATGAAGTAGAGGTTTTACTTATAAACAACTCTTTCCTTAAGAGATATATTTTTTCTCAGTTTTAAATAAGAAAAATATTTCCTTTTAACACATATAGTAATTAGCTTATAGCCATGTTACTTAAATTTAAATTCCATAGTACTTCTAGATTTCCTAAGAAGTCAAAGTACTCTCTTAAGAGAGTGTATCTTGCAGTGTTTGGATTTTAACTCTCAGAAAAAACTCCTGTCTTCCTACCACTAATCACAGATACTGAGACCGATGCCCACCCACTTGTTCTTTCCTCTTCTTACAATTAATGGGCTCCCATTGCAATAAAGGCAAGTTTCTCTAATGTAGTTTTCCTTTTCTATTAATCCTCAATTCTTCCTCAGCCTATGCAGAGACTTTCCTAACTCCCACTTGAAAGATAAAGCAGATCGCAAACAAACAACTTTGGTATGCTGGTAAACTCATTTTCAAAACAAGCAAAAACCAACAAAGAAAATACAAGCACAGTAACAACAAAATCCCTGACCGCAGTGTTCCCCAATCTCCATGGCATAAATCCTCCTACTGTGGCTCAGTTCAAGTTGCCCATGGCTTAACAGTTCAGTTCAGATCAGTTCAGTTGCTCAGTTGTGTCCGACTCTTTGTGACTCCATGGACTACAGCACACCAGGCTTCCCTGTCCTTCACCAATTCCTGGGGCTTACGCAAACTCATGTCCATCGAGTCAGTGATGCCATCCAACCATCTCATCCTCTGTTGTCTGCTTTTCCTCCCACCTTCATTCTTTCCCAGCATCAAGGTCTTTTCTAGTGGGTCAGTTCTTAGCATCAGGTGGCCAAAGTATTGGAGTTTCAGCTTCAGCATCAGTCCTTCCAATGAATATTCAGGACTGGTTGGGCTTCCCTAGTGGTATGACTTGTAAAGAAACTGCCTGTAATGCCAGAGACCTGGGTTCGATTCTGGGGTTGGGAAGATCCCCTGGAGAAGGGGCCACCCACTCCAGTATTCTGACCTGGAGAATTCCATGGACTGTCTGGGGAACTGCACAGTCCACGTGGTTGCAAAGAGTTGTACACAACTGAGCGACTGACTTTCACTTTCACTTACAGACTTCCCTGGTAGCTCAGATGGTAAGGCGTCTCCCTGCAATGTGGGAGACACAGGTTCAATCCCTAGGTTGGGAAGATCCCCCTGGAGAAGGAAATGGCAACCCACTCCAGTACTCCTGCCTGGAAAACTCCATGGACAGAGGAGTCTGGTAGGCTACAGTCCATGGGATCGCAAAGAGTCGGACATGAAGTAGCGACTTCACTTTGTATTTTGTACTAGACTGATTGGATCTCCTTGCAGTCCAAGGGACTCCCAAGACTCTTCTCCAACACCACAGTTCAAAAGCATCTATTCTTCAGTGCTCAGCTTTCTTTATAGTCTAACTCTCACATCCAAACATGACTACTGGAAAAATCATAGCTTTGACTAGATGAACTTTTGTTGGCAAAGTAATGTCTCTGCTCTTCAATATGCTGTCTAGGTTGGTCATAGCTTTTCTTCCAAGGGGCAAGGGTCTTTTAATTTCATGGCTGCAATCACTGTCTGCAGTGATTTTGGAGCCCCACAAAATAAAGTGTCTCACATTTTCCATTGTTTCCCCATCTATTTGATATGAAGTGATTAGACCGGATGCCATGATCTTATTTTTCTGAATGTTGAGTTTTCAGCCAACTTTCTCACTCTCCTCTTTCACTTTCATCAAGAGGTTCCTTAGTTCTTCTTCACTTTCTGCCATAAAGGTGATGTCATCTGCATATCTGAGGTTATTGATATTTCTCCCAGCAATCTTGATTCCAGCTTGTGCTTCATCGTGTCTGGCATTTTGCATGATGTACTCTGCATATAAGTTAAATAAGCAGGGTGACAATATACAGCCTTGATGTACGCCTTTACTGATTTGGAACCAGTCTGTTCCATGTCCAGTTCTAATTGTTGCTTCTTGACCTGTATACAGATTTCTCAGGAGGAAGGAAAGGTGGTCTGGTATTCCCATCTCTTGAAGAATTTTCCACAGTTTGTTGTGATCCACACAGTCAAAGGCTTTGGCATAGTCAATAAAGCAGAAATAGATGTTTCTCTGGAATTCTCTTGCTTTTTTGATCTCTGGTTCCTCTGACTTTTATAAATCCAGCTTGAACATTTGGAAGTTCACAGTTCACGTACTGTTGAAGCCTGGCTTGGAGAATTTTGAGCATTACATTGCTAGCGTGTGAGATGAGGGCAATTGTGCAGTAGTTTGAACATTTTTGGCATTGCCTTTCTTTGGGATTAGAATGAAAACTGACCTTTTCCAGTCCTGTGGCCACTGATGAGTTTTCCAAATCTGCTGGCACATTGAGTGCAGCACTTTCACAGCATCATCTTTTAGGATTTGAAATAGCTCACCTGAAATTCCATCACCTCCACTAGCTTTGTTTGCAGTGATGTTTCCTAAGCCCCACTTGACTTTGCATTCCAGGATGTCTGGCCCTAGGTGAGGAATCACACCATTGTGGTTATCTGGGTCATGAAGATATTTTTGTATAGTTCTTCTGTGTATTCTTGCCACCTCTTCTTAATATCTTCTGCTTCTGTTAGGTCCATACTATTTCTGTCCTTTATTGTGCCCATTTTTGCATGAAATAATCCCTTGGTGTCTCTAATTTTCTTGAAGAGATCTCTAGTCTTTTCCATTTTATTGTTTTCCTCTATTTCTTTGTACTGATCACTGAGGAGGGCTTTCTTATCTCTCCTTGCTATTCTTTGGAACTCTGCATTCAAATGGGTATATCTTTTTTTCTCCTTTGCCTTTATCTTCTCTTCTTTTCTCAGCTATTTGTAAGGCCTCCTCAGATAACCATTTTGCCTTTTTGCATTTCTCCTTCTCGGGGGTGATCTTGATCCCTGTCTCCTGTACAATGTCATGAACCTCTGTCCATAGTTCTTCAGGCACTCTATCAGATCTAATCCCTTGAATCTGTTTGTCACTTCCACTTTACAATCTTAAGGGATTTGATTTAGGCTATACCTGAATGGTCTGGTGGTTTTCCCTACTTTCTTCAATTTAAGTCTGAATTTTTCAATAAGGAGTTCATGATCTGAGCCACAGTCAGCTCCCAGTCTTCTTTTTGATGACTGTATAGAGCTTCTCCATCTTTGGCTGCAAAGAATGTAATCAATCTGATTTTGGTATTGACCATCTGGTGATGTCCTTGTATAGAGTCTTCTCTTATGTTTTTGGAAGAGGGTGTTTGCTATGAGCAGTGCGTTCTCTTGGCAAAACTCTGTTAGCCTTTGTCCTGCTTTGTTTGTACTCCAAGGCCAAATTTTCCTGTTACTCCAGATAGCTCTTGACTTCCTACTTTTGCATTCCAGTCCCCTATAATGAAAAGGACATCTTTTTTGGGTGTTAGTTCTAGAAGGTCTTATAGGTCTTCATAGAACCATTCAACTTCAGCTTCTTCAGCATTACTAGTCAGGGCATAGACTTGGATTATTGTGATATTGAATGGTTTGCCTTGGAAATGAACAGAGATCATTCTGTAGTTTTTGAGATTGCATCCAAGTACTACAATTTCGGACTCTTTCATTGAGTATGATGGCTACTCCATTTCTTCTGAGGGATTCTTGCACACAGTAGTAGATATAATGGTCATCTGAGTTAAATTCACCCATTCCAGTTCATTTTAGTTCATTGATACCTAAAATGTTGTTTACTCTTGCCATCTCCTGTTTGACCACTTCCAGTTTACCTTGATTCATGGACCATAATTCCTGAATTTAACAATCTGCTCCTGTGAGCCTGTAGGATCAGTTTCTTTCAATACAACGTTTCAAATGTTTAAGTTATATTCTTCACACCTACTTTCCTACCACCACTCCCCATTTCATTCAATTCATGTTTACCCAGCATCTTATATATGCCAAGTCCTGTTCCAGATGCTGGGAATGAATGAATACAGTGAACAGAGCAATGGCTCTGTCCTCATGAGGTCCAGATTTTAGTTGAGACACAGACAGTAGTAAAAGCAAATCTCCAGCTTCTAAGATTATAAGTGCTATAGAGAATAATAAAATGGGTAGGAAATGGGTGTGGTCAATATCTTAAGGAAGATGGACTCAGAAGTCACCACTGGGTAAGAAGGGATGAGAGAACTGCCTTCTGTCTCTCTATTCCTCTCATGGCTACAGTGCTGCCAAGCCTAATGGGTTGTTTTTCTATCTCCATCCTATTGTTTGGCTCACAGTTTCACAGTAGCACTCTCATTCTTAAACTGCTTCGTTTTTCTTAGATTCTTTGACACTACATTTTTCAGATTTTCTATGGATCTAGCCATACTTTCTCAGGCTTTCTTTTGGGTGCAACCTATTTAATATAAAATTTTGGAGTGAATGTAGAGGTTGGATCTCGGTCTTCACTATCTACACTCACTCTTCCCTAGGTGACGTCACCCAATTTGCTCTTCTTCTGCCTCCTGTCTCTTTTTTCCCTCTTCCTCTCTCTAAAATATTACATAAATGCTAGTGCTAGTGTTAGTCGCTCAGTCATGTCCAACTCTCGGTGATCCCATAGCTTGCCAAGCTCCTCTCTGTTGGGATTTCCCAGGCAAGAATACTGGAGTGGGCTACCTATATGCTAATGATTCCCAAATACCTATCTCCAGTTAAGGCCTCTGTTTCCTCAGGAGACATCTCAAATTTGTTACACACAAAATAAGGTTCTCACTTCTCTTTGAAACCATTATTGTTATTTAGTCACTAGGTTGTGTCTGATTCTTTCGCAACCCCATGGACGATAGCCCGCCAGGCTCCTCTGTCGATGGAATCCTCCAGGCAAGAAAACTGGAGTAGGTTGCCATTTCCTTCTCCAGAGGATCTTCCTGACTCAGGATTGAACCTGTGCCTCCTGCACTGGCATGAAAATTCTTTACCACTGAGCCATGAGGGAAATCCTCAAAACCATCAGTCTCCCCATTAATCACCACCTACCAATATGGTTACAATATTCATACATTCTGTCAGGCTGTAAAGTTAGCAATTGCCCTTGAGATTTTTCCTGCATTCCCTCATTTGATCTATTATCAAACCATGCCTTTTCTGCCTCTAAAAGGAATATATGCGTGCACTCATCTTCATGCTATTACTATTTCACCTAAGCCATGATTCTGGCCTTCTGAGTCTAGCACATTCACGTCCTAACTCTTCTCATGCCTTTCAGTTCATTTTGTTTTCAACAGCTGGAATCACCTTTCTAAAAACACAAATTAAAATGCAACATATTCTTACTTAAAACCCTTCAACACTTCTTATTTGTTTAGAATAAATCCAAACTGCTTCCCTATCCAACAAGGCTCTACATAACCCAACCCTGCACACTTAGCTAACATAAATCAAATGGCCTCTTAACTTTCTTGCCTACCACCTTTCAGATACATTGGCCTTGTTTTCACATCTGAAGCAACACAGGCCCTTTTATACATCTTGTTTTTTACACTTGCTATTGCCATTACCTAAAATATTTTCCCCATCTTTTTGCATTTTTGATTCATTCTTATCCATTGGGTTTTCGCTCATATGACACCTCCTTAGAGATGCATTTGGTAATCACCCTATTGTAAGAAGCCCTCTCCCTGTCTCTTCATTTCACATTAACTCCTTTCCTTTATGTCATTCGCCACAAATTGTAGTTATTATGCTTATCTATTTGTGCCCCTGGTATTATTTGTCTCCTTACAATAATATAAGCCCTACAAGGGCAGGGAATTTGTCTAAAGCCTTTTTACCACTTACTGACTAATAGTGGGTAGTCCCTATTTGTTTAATTAGTTAAGGAATGAAAGAAGAGATAATTATGGCTTTTGGGAAGAAAGTTGCACTTCAGTGAAATGAATGCAGAATACGACTCATGATGAAAACTGAAAAGTGGTTGAAGGGGAAGAAAGCAGGGAGTATTTGCCTCCCTCCAAAATTATTTTAAAGAGATTCAGTATGATATTTAATGACTTTTCATTGAGTACCAATTATGTAAAAGGGATTTTGTTATGCTTTCTCATTTACCTTTCAACATTCATGAGTTAAGAATACTGTACGAGGTCATATAACTATTAAATTATAGGCTGATTAATTCAGAACAAAAAAAGAGAGACTCTTGGTTCACATCCTAGTTCTCTCATTTTGTGACACTGGACAAACCTGAACAGACTGATTTACTGATTTACAGCTTAAACAGATCTTCCAATTGTACAACAGAAGTTGTTCTTAAATTATTGATCACATTCTCAAAAAATGAGACTTGTTTTGCATAACATCTCATGTGAGGAAAAGGATCATATTTTTTTAAGTAATAGGGAAAGAAGCATTCATTTCTAAATTAGAGAGCATTAGCAGGTTAATCAAGAAACCGATGAGTGATGATCATAAAGTTAGCACATTTTTAATTCAGATTGAAAATACTCAAGCTAATACTCAAGGCACAGGAAAACTAATGTTTTATTCATTGTTTCTAAGCTTTGACATAGACTCTACAAAATAGCACAGTGCTTTGCAAAGATGTTAGAAAGTTATCCACAGAAAAAATGTGTTCAGGTACTCTCTGACCCAGGGTAGGAAAAGGTAACTCCTAGAACTTAGATAAAGCAGATGTCTTATAAATTTTGTACTGAGCATCTGAATACATGGTAGGCTGGGAGACTCAAGCAACTGAAAATCATGTTATCTCACTAAAACTATGATGTAGTGGTGGGTAAGATCATATTGAATAATTATGATTTAAAAAGTAGTTCTTTTAGTTGAGATACAAGAATGAGAAAGGGATTCAGTTAAAAAAACAAAGAAAAACGAGGCACAGTATACACTGATTTATAAACAATTAATATGATCATTTACATAACTATCATGTGTGTACATGAATGTGTGAGATATACAGAGATATCAATATAGATAGGTATATATGTCCTATTTGAAAAGCAAACTCTTTTGACTAGAAATTAGTAACATCAAAGATTAGACAGAGAGAAGAAAATACTTTATTATAGCATCTCATTCCTAATTTGACTGTTGATATTCATAGCACCCATTTTCCATTTTTAAATTTCTTTGCTCTTTCCCAATGGTTGGACAAGAGTTAAAATGGATATGCTAAATACTGCATAGCTAAGTTTTTTGACACAGCTTCTCATTCTTGATTCTGAAATTTCAGCTTCTCTTAAATGCCTCTCTTTCAAGTTGACTTATACTAACATGGCCTGGCTTCCCCTGATGACTGCAAGTCTCACAGTTTGGTATAACTAGCTTAGTCACTGTATCTTACCAAGCCTGTTTCACAATTCACAATGTCAGACCCAATTCAGGCTCCAGTCTCAGACTGACCAAATGGGCTCCATTTCTACTCTCATCATGATGGGGAGCCTGTCCCTTGAAACGAAACCTCTCCTTCAGAAGAAACAGATCAGGTTGATGTCTTTGGCTCCAACAGTTAGTCTTTTAGTTCTCCTTTCTTTTCTTTTATTAGTTTTGATTCAATCTCTCACTTCAAAATGTTTTTATATAATAAATGTTTTTATTGTTGTAGTTGAAAATTAAAATAGTACAGCTGTATATAAAGTGAACAGTGAAAGTAGCCCACATCTATACAACACTCCAACCCCATTATCTAGACATAATACTCCTCAGCAGAAGCTATGCTAGCTGTATATCCATCCATTCATCAAGCCATTTATCCATTTAGCCATCCTTTTATCTATTTATCGGCCTAAGGAGATCAAACTGCCTATATATCTACTTTTATATATAAAATAAATTCAATAAATAAATTATTGTTCTAAAACTCATTGGCACTCTATAATTTTGGATAAATAACTTAATTCCTCAATGTATTCACTGTTGTTGTTGTTTAGCCTCGCAGTCATGTCCAGCCCTTTGTGACCCCATGGACTGTAGCCCACCAGGCTTCTCTGTCCATGGAATTCTCCAAGCAAGAATACTGTAGTGGATAGCCATTCCCTTCTCCACAGGATCTTCCCAACCCAGGGATAGAACCCAGGTCTCCTGCGTTGCAGGCAGATTCTTTACCATCTGAGCCATCAGGGAAGCCCAACGTCTTCATGCTTTCATTTATAAAATGGGACTAACACTTTTGAAAGAATTAAAATAAATGTAAGTAGCTAGAAAAATGCTTATCAAAGCATAAGCTTTCAGCAAAATGCAGCTTTGAAATGTATATACAGATACATGCAGATACACAATTTGGACCTTAAAATTATTTTCAGTAATGCATAGATTCATCCACCCATTTATTCTTCAACTGTTTACTGGGAACCTATCATTAAGTCATGGCAACTCACTCCAGTATTCTTGCCTGGGAAAATCCCATGGAGAAAGGAGGCTTCAGTCCATGGAGTTGCAAAGAGCCAGACAGTTGAGTGACTGAGCATGCATGCATGCCGTAAGTCTAGGATTATATTAGGCACTATAGCTTTAATAGTGTGCAAGAGTGAAAGCAAGCACAAAAAAGCCTGGACTCTGACATTATGAAACCTATAGCCAAATGATAGATCTATATTTGCCTAACATAAAATAGTATGGATAACACTGGAACTACTATAAACAATGCTGCAGTGAGCATCTTTACATATGTGTCTTACATACGTGTGAGTATTCCTATACATCTAATTCCCAAATATGAAATATCAGCATCAGAGATACATACAATGCCATATTTTTGAAATTTCAAACATCCTATATATAGCTTTCCAAGTGGGTCTTCCACCAAAGGGAACATGGGGCCTAATTCCATGAACTCTCATCATCACAGGATATCACACTTTGTATTTTTTTAATTATTAGCAGTATTGAGCTTATGTTTTGCCATTGATTATTCGTCATTTCCTCAAGTGGATGTCTACATCACATTTGGCCCTATTTAAACACTGTTGCAAAATATTTGTTCATCTTAGTTGTAGTTTTATCACAGTGAAGTTATTCTTCATTCAGTATGATTCCCCAGTCTATCATATGATTTGTTACTTTTGAATTCTGTCTTTCTTCATTGAAAACATTTTGCTTTTTATGTTGCTAAATCTGCCAATTTTATGTTACAGCTCCTGAGTTTTATGACACCTTAACAGTCCAATCCCAAAGAAAGGCAATGTCAAAGAATGCTAAAGCTACCACACAATTGCACTCATCTCACAAGCTAGTAAAGTAATGCTCAAAATTCTCCAAGTCAGCCTTCAGCAATACGTGAACCGTGAACTTCCAGATGTTCAAGCTGGTTTTAGAAAAGGCAGAGGAACCAGAGATCAAATTGCCAGCATCTGCTGGATCATCAAAAAAGCAAAAGAGTTCCAGAAAAACATCTATTTCTGCTTTATTGACTATGCCAAAGCCTTTGACTGTGGATCACAATAAACTGCGGAAAATTCTGAGAGATGGGAATACCAGACCATCTGACCTGACTCTTGAGAAACCTATATGCAGGTCAGGAAGCAACAGTTAGAAATGGACATGGAACAACAGACTGGTTCCAAATAGGAAAAGGAGTACGTCAAGGTTGTACATTGTCACCCTGCTTATTTAACTTATATGCAGAGTACATCATGAGAAACTCTGGGCTGGATGAAAAACAAGCTGGAATCAAGATTGCTGGGAGAAATATCAATAACCTCAGATGTGCAGATGACACCACCCTTATGGCAGAAAGTGAAGAGGAACTAAAAAGCCTCTTGATGAAAGTGAAAGAGGAGAGTGTGAAAAAAGTTGGCTTAAAGCTCTCAACATTCATGAAAACTTAAAGATCATGGGCATCCAGTCCCACATGCACTTTCATTGCAAAATAGATGGGGGGAAAACAAGTGGCTGACTTTATTTTTCATTGACTTCCAAATATCACTGCAGATGTATGACTGCAGCCACTGATAATTTAAAAGATGCTGACTCCTTGGACAGGAAGTTTCATGACCAACCTAGACGAGATATAAAAAGCAGAGACAACTTGCCAACAAAGTCCATCTGGTTTTCAAGGCTATGGTTTTTCCAGTCGGTCAGGTATGGATGATAGAGTTGGACTGTGAAGAAAGCTGAGCACCAAAGAATTGATAGTTTTGAACTGTGGTGTTGGAGAAAACTCTTGAGAGTTCCTTGGACTGCAAGGAGATTCAACCAGTCCATCCTAAAGGAGATCATCCTGGGTGTTCATTGGAAGGACTGATGCTGAAGCTGAAACTCCAATACTTTGACCACCTCATGTGAAGAGTTGACTCACTGGAAAAGACCCTGATGCTGGGAGGGATTGGGGCAGGAGAAGGGGACGACAGAGGATGAGATGGCTGGATGGCATCACCGTCTAGATGGACATGAGTTTGAGTAATCTCTGGGAGTTGGTGATGAACAGGGAGGCCTGGCGTGCTGCGATTCATGGGGTCGCAAAGAGTCAGACATGACTGAGCAACTGAACTGACTGACTGAACATTATTAATATATTATTCTACATTTGAATATAATTCACATGAAATCATTATCTGAAAATTATTTAGTATTTATTGTGGAACTAGGTTGTCACTATATTTTTTTTCCAAACAATGTCAGAGATTTTAATTTAATTCACCAGCTGACTGACCTGTTCTTTACAGGTAGGAAATGCCTGATATAAAATTTTAGATATAAAATTTTTAGATATAAAATTTTACCTAAATAAAAGCAACTTTTGTCAAAATGTGTATTCTGTATTATTAATCTACCTCTCTATATCATGCCACACTCTGTCAGTATGTTATGTTATGAAATATTCTAAAGCAGTGGTCCCCTACCTTTTTGGCACCACGGACTAGTTTTGTGGAAGACAATTTTTCCACATATGGGGTGGGAGGGATGGTTTCTAGATGATTCAAGGGCATTACATTTATTGTGCACTTTATTTCTATCATTATTACATCAGCTCCACCTCAGATCATCAGACACTAGATCCCGGAGGTTGGGGACCCCTGTACTAAAGCATGTCAACTATTTAAAAATAATTTCTTGACTATTAACATGCATTTACATTTAGACTAATTTTAGAATATCTTGACAATTGTGTCTGCCTTCCATTTTGTGTGATTTATTTTTAGTGTGTTCACCTGCATGCATTTCTGCCCTTCCTTCTCTGCTTGTGTCTTTAGGTGACTGACCTTTGCACACTGCATCTCTCCAGATCATGCTGACTGCATCCCAGCTGCAGAAAATCAGTGAAGAGGACCGATTGGAGATTCCAAGAGAAGGAAAGAGAAGGTGGGGGGAATTTTTCCTCTACAATTTCTCTGCTCCAGAGCTGCCTCTTGTAGTGGATGATTCCTTCCAACAACTAGAACCTATTTCCCAATATGTGGTTCTCCCTCCAGTGGTGCAGCTCTCGCTAGACTACATCCCACCCATTCCCTTTTTCTCCTCTCTCCCTCAAAGCCCTAGAAATCCCTATGGCTGACTGCTTCTCATTTTCTCCTCTCTGGGTGACTCACTGTTACCTGTTTATTATTATACCTCAAGAAGTAATCTCTTTATAACATTTTCTTCAACTATTTAAGGTAAATTCTATTTCCTGCTGGAATTCTGTGTTAACTTCTGAAATAATACAGAGAAAGATAACTGGATAGATACAGAGAATGACATAAATACATATATATGTGTGTTTATATAACTATATTTTGACTGAAATTATTTTGAAAGAAAAAGTGAAAGTCACTCAGTCATGTCCGACTCTTTGTGACCTCATGGACTATACAGTCCATGGAATTCTCCAGGCCAGAATACTGGAGTGCTTAGTCATTCCTTTCTCCAGGGGATCTTCCCAACCCAGGGATCGAACCCAGGTCTCCCTCATTGCAGGCAGATTCTTTATCAGCTGAGCCACAAGGGAAGCCCAAGAATACTGGAGTGGGTAGCCTATCCTTCTCCAGTGGATCTTCCCAACCCAGGAATCGAACCAGGTTCTCCTGCATTACAGGCAGATTCTTTAACAACTGAGCTATGAGGGAAGCCCAAAGAATTTTGAATGTACAGATTAACAGATTCATCATATATGTATGTCTCTTCCTTTTCTCACATTTTCATTTATATACTTATAATTCTGATTTAAACTTTCTCTAAACAATATTTATGCTTTCCTGTGTATTTAATTCTAAAAAATGTTTGTATGTATGTGTATGTGTGTGCGTGTGTATATATATATACACACACACATATATATATATATGTGTCTATATATATATAAAATAAACATTCTAAATAGGATTTTAACATTTCTTTACATTTTTAATTCTTCATGTGCTTTTAATAAAGGAAAATCAGTGTTGTCAAATGATGACACTTTAGTTCATCTTTTCATATATATATATACATATATATATATATATATATATATATACCTTCTGAGCCATCACGGAAGCCATTTTATATATGTGTGTGTGTGTGTGTGTGTGTGTGTGTGTATATAGGAAAGAATCTGCCTGCAATGCAGGAGACCTGGATTCAATCCCTGGGGCTAGAAGATCCTCTGGAGAGGGGAATGGCTATCCCCTCCACTATTCTTGCCTGGAGAATCCCAAGGACAGAGGAGCCTGGTGGGCTACAGTCCATGGGGTCACAAAGAGTCGGATGCAACTGAGCAGCTAACACTTTCACTTTCATACACACACAAACACACATATCATATATTTTCTTGTCATATAACATTGTTAGGTTCTCCAGAACAATAAGGAATGTCTTGAACTGTTATTTTAATAAGAATTCATTCTTCCAGAGTATCAATATTAAAAAGTTTCCTTCTATTTCTAAATGTGTAAATCATTTTCTCAAGACTTGATAATGAATTTTAGCAAATGTCACTGAATACACACACACACACGCACACACAAATTGCTTTTCCTGGGAAAATTGACTAGTTATGGTTTCCTGATCTTCTTTAAGAAAGGAAGAACAAAGATTAAACGTTACTTGTTTATTATTTTGTAATTCATTTTTAACTTCATTATTTAAAAAAAGATGTTATTCTGTGTAACCTTAACAAGTGAAATTGCTAAATTTCAGGGCTTTAAAAGCTTTGCCTTATTTCTCTTTAAGATATACGGCAAACAAGGATGGAATTTCACTTTTAGCAAAGAACTTTTCTAGGTAAAAAAGTTTCTCATTTAGTCTGAATTGTACATAACTTTCCATGTTTAAAGTGCTTCATTTAAACAAAATGGATCTTTAGTTGGTGTGTATCTTTATATGAGGGAAGAGGCTATGAGAGAGAGAGTTTGATTCACTTACCTACAGAAATGGTCACTCAAACGGAGAAAGTAAAAAAAAAGCTGATTCTTAATCCCTACCCATGGACATAGCAGGAGATAAGGTGAATCCCCATGCTTCCCCTGTCATAACTGCCATAGCAATGACCCTGAAATTATATCCACAGTCACCACTTCTGCTTTCACCCACATATTCTTATGAATTAAAAAACAATTACAGCCACTATGGATAACAGTGTAGAGATTCCTTAAAAAATTGGAAATAGAACTGCCATGTGACCCAGCAATCCCTCTCCTGGGCCTACACACCGAGGAAATCAGATCTGAAAGAGACACGTGCACCCCAATGTTCATCGCAGCACTGTTTATAATAGCCAGCACATGGAAGCAACCTAGATGCCCATCAGCAGACGAATGGATAAGGAAGCTATGGTACATATACATAATGGAATATTACTCAGCCATTAAAAAGAATTCATTTGGATCAGTTCTAATGAGATGGATGAAACTGGAGCCCATTATACAGAGTGAAGTAAGCCAGAAAGATAAACACCAATACAGTATACTAATGCATATTGGAATTTTAAAAAGATGGTAACGATAACCCTATATGCAAAACAGAAAAAGAGACACAGAACAGACTTTTGGATTCTGTGGAGAAGGCCGAGGGTGGGGATGTTCTGACGAGAACAGCATTGAAACAAGTATATTATCAAGGGTGAAACAGATCACCAGCCCAGGTTGGATGCATGAGACAAGTGCTCAGGGCTGGTGCACTGGGAAGACCCAGAGGGATGGGACGGGGAGGGAGGTGGGAGGGGAGATTGGGACGGGGAACGCATGTAAATCCATGGCTGATTCATGTCAATGTATGGCAAAAACCACTACAATATTGTAAAGTAATTAGCCTCCAACTAATAAAAATAAATTTAAAAAAAAACAATTAAACTAAAATAGGTTTGAGCATGTACGAGCAGATAAAATAGCCTTAGACAGAAAATGCTGCAAAGATGCAGATCTTGACAGGTCTATGCTTTTGGACATTTATATGAACCAAATATGAATTAGATCTAAGTTTTGAGACACTTTTTCAATTTCTCATCACACTCTGTGTGAGTGTTGTATGATGGATAAGGAAGTAGATGAAATTTTCAGGAAAGAGTAAATCAGTTCAGTTCAGTCACTCAGTCATGTCCGACTCTGCGACCCCATGGACTGCAGTGCACCAGGTTTCCTTGTCCATCTCTCAGAGCTTACTCAAACTCATGTCCATTGAGTTGGTGATACCATCCAACCATCTCATCCTCTGTCGTCCCCTTCTCCTCCCACCTTCAATCACTCCCAGCATCAGGGTCTTTTCAAAGGAGTCAGTTTTTTTGCATCAGGTGGCCAAAGTCTTGGAGTTTCAGCTTCAGCATCAGTCCTTCCAATGAATATTCAGGACAGGTTTCCTTTAGGATGGACTGGTTGGATTTCCTTGTTGTCCAAGAAACTCTCAAGAGTCTTCTCCAACACCACAGTTCAAAAGCATCAGTTCTTTGGCATTAAGCTTTCCCAACTCTCACATCATACATAACTACTAGAAAAACCATAGCTTTGACTAGATGGATCTTTGTTGGCAAAGTAATGTCTCTGCTTTTTAATATGTTGTCTAGGTTGGTCATAACTTTTCTTCCAAGGAGTAAGCGTTCTTTTAATTTCATGGCTGCAGTCACCATCTGCAGTGATTTTGGAGCCCCCAAAAGAGTACATATGTTGCCAAAAAATCATAGTCAGGTATTTCTATAACTCCAGGTCTTTGTGCTAAACTAATTGAGAGAAAGAAAAAAATAAACAAACACTGTCTCAAAGTTTAAATTAATTATGATAATATGCATTTACCTCCACATATTAAAGCAGAATAATAGAAACAGAAGGCTTTGTTTTGGCAGAAATTAATCTTTCGGCTTTCGTACAGACACACATTCTACTTTAAGAATATTACATGTGAACTTGTGTGCTTTTATTTAAGGTATCTCCATAGCCAGGAATGTCTGGTCCTATTACTTTTCATTTATTTAACTGAATGCTATAAATCCATTAATGTTCAGACGCTGTGCAGTTGTTTCCCTGAACACCATAAGAGCTCAGTACATAATGACATTTTCCAAACCCCAAACCTGTATAGCCAGGTGGATTCTATCCTATACTATACCTTGAAATTTGAGTTTAGATACACACACACACACATATAATGGAGGTATTAAAAAACTATTTTTGAGGGACCTAAGATTCTTTTAAAAATATTTTAAGAAAATAGTGACAATTATATTGTGATGATTAAATCATCAAATCAATGTTTTTCTTAAAGATAACAATCCAGAATGGATTGGAACCTACAGAACGCCAGGCTCTGCTGCGACTGCTTGAAGAGAAATACTACATAAAACAGACATAGTCCCTGACCTCACAGTACTTAGATGCACATGACAAAAAATAACAATCTAAGAAGTCATATAGTGTATGTTTTACTAAATGTTTATAGCATTTAAATGTTTTAATATTAAAGAGTGCTAAATTAAATACATTAATATCATACTTCATTTACAAGGAAAGTAATACAAGATGATAATGATAAATAAAAGTGATAATGATATCAGCATTACTTTCACTTTTTATGTCTGAACAAGCAACTCAAGAGCTATCACACCTATTTAGGGATTAAATCAAACCCTATAAAAGAGTATCTAAAAAGATCATTTAATTACTACTTTTTCTATCTTCTTGGATTGGAGGAAGAACAATGTGAACTTTTAAAGACAATGTATTTTCAATTTCTACTATCAAGACTGGCTCAATCCATACTTATTATAATACTTGTGAAAAGGAAAAAAAAAATGGTCATAGGCAGACACCCAGTTCTTTGCTCTTCTGTCAGGTAATCTGAATTACTTACATGCTCTTTTTCTGTTGTTTTATAGCCCACATTTAATTCAGCAATTTAATCTACGTGGGAATGTCATTTGATTCATATATTTAGCCCTCATATGGATTTTCTGTGCCTTCCTGCAAACAATTAGGTCCTAAATTCACAGTCTTGAAACATGGATGTCAAAAGAGCAAACAGAGAAAATGGTTTTAACAAATGCTAACACTAGTATATACAAATGATATAAAATATTTTTAAAACTGATTCCATATACCAGAATCAGATTTGTTTTAGATGCAAATTAAAAGTACATTATTTGAAATGAAAAAAGCTAGACTTAACACTTGGCAAGTGAAATTTAGTGTACAGCTTAGAATGATGCAAAATTTTACTTCTTGAGGAAGCCCTTTAGAAAAACTGATCAAATTTAAAATGATAAATATAAACTTAAGACCTGTGCATGTTAAAATAATAACAACATACTCTAAATTAGACATTTTTTTTTCCTGCAGAAACTAAATGAGGTTAATACAGTTGGTGGTGTGAACCTAATTTGCAGGGCCATTAGAGCTGAAATATTTCAAATACATTACTGTTCAGTTCTTATCCTTTGCATAAAGTTGATTTATGAAGAAACATGCAAGCCTAGAGTAGTCCACTACAGTATGCTTTCTTGTATGATTATTTCACACAAAATGGTTATTGACCGTATGTATTTTGTATAGGCCTTTACACAGAGGAGTTGTTAACATAATTCATTTACAATTCAGTTAGCAAGAAAACGTGTTCAATTGAATTTTACTCTGAAACAATAAATCAAACCAATGTGAAATATATTACATCCCATAAAATGAACAAACACTGATCAAATTATACAGCTGAACAATGGAGCTCACATATCTACCAAGACACTTAAAATATCACCTCCATACAGTCATTAAAGAATTCTCGATATTCAAAGTGTTTGCATAGGCACAAATTAATAACTTTGGGTCATATTATCAGTTTATTCTAGCTAGCCTCCAACTAATAAAAATAAATGAAACAAAAACAGTAACTTCTTATAGCTTATATCAATAAATATTCAAGGCTTTTTTTTCCCCACCATAAAAACATGTTTTCAATGCCATTTAGATGAAAATACATATTTATCTTATGTTAATTACCAGTATAATCTTTAGGATCTTCAAGTAGTTGAGAAAAAAAAGAGATCTATCCAAGTCAGGATCCATTTTTGGGATCAGAAAGATCCAGTAAACATCAAATGAATGCTTTCATAATCTACAGATAATACAGCATGAAGAATAATGCCTTAGGCAGAGATGGTGCTTAATGAAGAGCTGCTGCTTTGTTGTATCTACGTGACAAATAGGTCAAATAAAAAATAAAATCAGTCCTTGGTTTACTCTCTAAATTTCTGAGCTATGTCTACAATGGTAGTTGATAAGAAGGTTTCCTCTATTCCCGATGAGGACCCTAAAATGAAAGTGTGCACTGGGAATCCCAACATATTAGATTGAATTGTGTATCCCGAAAGTGGGTTCCCACCGCTGAATGCTCTATAGATATATCTATCAATTTCAGTTCAGTTCAGTTCAATCCCTCAGTCATGTCCGACTCTTTGTGACCCCATGGACTGCAGCACGCCAGGCCTCCCTGTCCATCACCAACTCCTGGAGTCCACCCAAACCCATGTCCATTGAGTCAGTGATGCCATCCAACCATCTCATCCTCTGTGTTCCCCTTCTCCTCCTGCCTTCAATCTTTCCCAGCATCAGGGTCTTTTCAAATGAGTCAACTCTTCACATGAGGTGGTCAAAGTATTGGAGTTTCAGCTTCAACATCAGTCCTTCCAGTGAACACCCAGGACTGATCTCCTTTAGGATGGACTGGTTTTTATCTATCATCTATTATGTGTCAGTCAGTCACATTCACTTATAATTTCACTGCATGCAGCTCAGTTGCTGACATGTTTGACTCTTTGTGACACTATGGACTGCAGCTTGCCAGGCTCCTCTGTCCACAGAATTTTTCAGGCAAGCATACTGAAATGTGTTGTCATTTCCTCCTCCAAGGGATCTTCCTGACCCAGGGATTGAAACTGCATCTCCTGTTTCTCCTGCATTGGCAGGTGGATTCTTTTTTTTTTTTTTTTGTCTACTTGTTTTTTAACAGATTCTCAATCTGTGGCTGATTCATGTCAATGTATGGCAGGTGGATTCTTTACCACTGCACCACCTGGGAAGCCCTATGATTTCATTATAGTATTTCAGACTAGGGATATGTATCTGTGTGTTCATATGCATGTTGCAATTCTTAACAAAAATGCTATGACATATTTAATGACAAAATTCTCCCCTACAGGATATGCAATTCTTTAAGAGATGTTATCTCTTATTCTAAATTAATATTTTAAGATAGTCTCATGTATTTTTTGCCCCACGTACACACTACACATCTATTACAGCTAAAGAATCTAAGCAATCTGACATTTATATGGAAAGAATGACACTGCTAGAAACTATCTATGACATTGTGGGGTTAACAAGTCAACAAATGAACAAAAGTCATTTTCTTTTTTGATCATAGCATTAGTTGAATAGATAAGAAAATGTTGCATTCACAGTGGACCTTGTCAATGTCACCCATAATAAGTTCACATACTATGTTCACATAATAAGTTCATACAGTCTAGTATTCAATCTGTACTAGAATATAGTGTTTTAAAAACACACAGGTGCATGACACTATATATAAAGATAGATGAAAAATGGACCTGTGTTAATGTCAAGTAATATCTAGTTGATGGTCACATAATATCTTACTAAAGATTTGGATGTTAGGGTATAATAATACAGCTATTATATAAAAAGAGGCTACTATGATGGAAAGAATGGCTCTTACTGTTGATATTAAAGTGTTGCTATGAATCTGTTAATAGTGAAACCAATAAGATAAATTTAATATACATCAACTTAAAGTTTGGAATAAATATTAGAAAGAATTGTTATAATAACTGCATGAATTCCAAAAATAATTGACTTGGAATCAGACAATTCAAATTCTATTCCTAGCCTTAAATCTTTCTAAATGTAGGAGGTATGATTACCAGGATGGCAAAGGGTACTAAAAGCAAGTAATATGAGTAAAGGTTTTGGATGTTCATCTTGAAGATGGTGGCAGCATATGATCTCTTCCAATAGCAAAGGGCTATCATGGTTCCTCTAAATAAAAGTTAATCTATGTGTAAAGGCTACAAGGACACATATTCTAGTTCAATGTAAGAAATAAGTTTTAGGTAACATCCCTTTTAATTATAATTGAGTAGAATAAGACAGGATCTGCTTCAGGAGCAATTCAGATTGGCAGAGTGATTCAGTAAGAAAACGTTTTGATATCTGTCATCTGCATTAGAGAGGGTATTCTGCACTGCTTGACCTGTTAGCTTAGTCTATGTATTATCTCTTACTTTCAAATACATTATTTTATTTACTTCTCTTTTTAAAAAAATCTGGAAGTAGGTGAAAGAACTATGTAAAGATGAACTCAGTGAGACTTCGAGAATAAAAATGGCTTCCCGAGACTATTGAGCTTGTAAGGAGAAGAGAAATACTTCCATCTCTAAATTCTGATGAATGCTCAAAGAATAAACAAGACCACTTTGCAAATTCATTTACTAGAGTTCTGTTTACACCTCTATAACCACCATGATTAAGTTTTTTCTTTTTACGTCAGGACTCTGCCTTCAATGACATCATTAGTCCTAGTTAGTGAAAAATAAAATAATTGACTTTATCATGCTGCATTTGTTTAAAAAATCAGTATTTCTACAGGACACTTGCACACACACCTTCTCTAACTGAGGATATATGTTAACCTTCATAGAAGAAACAAAAATTGTGTTGAGAGTCAACCATTCATTGGTGACTTTCTCTTGAACATTTTACAGATTTTAATTATACATGCATAATATTATACATGATACTATACATACACACATATATACATATTAACCTTTAACATATATTCCAATTCACTTTTATTTGCCAAATTCGGCTACTATAAAACAGGAACAAAGTATTAGAAAATACACTACATAGTACTCTGATCACAGTTTTGTTTTCAATTTAAATAACTTTTTTTGTAATAAAATCTCCATAGTTTATAAAGGGTATTACTGCCTGTCAGGAAGAAGTAATGAGCTTGTATTTTTTAGCTGTGTGTAAATTGAAACCATTTTATATTTCTAAGGAGAGGCCTCTATCAATCAATATTTTTCGAAAATGACAGTCCTCAGTTAAGCAGAGATTGCTACTGAAGCTGATAAATGTTTACCCTTCACTGAAGACTGACAAACAGCATATGACACAGACTGCTTTTGTATTTTATATGCTGTTTACATTAAAATCTGTCTAGGAATATGAAAATTCAAAAATGTGATTTTAATGTAAAACTGCTTCCAAATTTCTTGTTAGGAAGCTTGCCAGACATGCCAGAGGACTGTTTGGGGAAGCAAATAGGTATTGCACATATAAGATAAATAAGTGAAGTAGTGATGAAAGCAAATATAAGCCACTGTAGTGACATGAATAAAATATAATAAAATACAGTTAAATGATCCAATTTCAAGGTCTATATTCAAATGTCTTTTCATAAATGGAGTTCTAGCTACCTTCATGGTTTATCTGGGGTGGGTTTAACAGCAGTAGTTTCCCCAAAGCCAGCTAAAGTCATTTAATCCATGACTGCTTTTTATATAGAGCTGATTTATTTGAACTTAAGAGAATAGTAGACTACATAAATGACATGTTAATATTCTAAAGTGAGCTAAATTGTGTTAGCAACAAAACTTTTCTGCATTTCACCTTGGCCTATGAGAGAATGGGAAAGTTATGCTATTGGTTAAAAATCAATCAGTAAAGCAGTTCTTTTTGAAAATACTTAATGTATGGAAATACAGTAAAAGAATATTTTCCTGCTACTCATCTGCCTATATTTTTAGTCCTTTAGTTTAAATGGGAACTTCCAGTTGGAATTTTTTATTCTTCTTAACTTTCTTTCATCATTTTTAATCTTCTTTCTCTTTCCCCAGTTCTTAAACTGAAGAAGACCATACCAAAATGACAGTCTTTCTACTTTCATCTATGAAACTGAAATTCTTTTATTTATCCATTCATTCATGAAATATTTATCACATGGCTACCATTTTCCAGGGACTGAAGTACATGCTAGCCGTGAACAAAAGAAACAATGAACACTTTTTTCATGGAGCTTAGATTCTAGTAAAGGAGACACATGTATCAACAGTACTTGTGTTAGCACAGGGGAAGCTAAAAATGTCAAATATTTAGTCTTCTAGCACAAGGTCAACCATTAATCTAGTACTTCAACCTCAGGACCATTTCATGTTAATAAATATTCTGGCCCACTTGTTTATATATTTATATTCTGCCTCATTTCAAAAACTGATTTGTGATAGCTTGCTATGTTGGATGATTCTCTAAGAATAGTATGGTATTCTTTCAAATATTATCTTAACCTCAAAAAACTCTATATTTAACATTTCTACAACTTTATAGATGATCTCAGCAGACCCTCTTTCTTTTAATTTCTGCAAAAAAAAAATACACCAAGTTTACCAGGGGTAATTATTAACACAAAATGTTGTTTATTTGTATAGGTATCTCTCACAAAATGCTTTTCATAATAAAAGGCTCAGAAATTATATTTTCTGGTTCTTTCTTTGGTAATTAAATATGACATTCCCTAACTTGGGCTTCCCTGGTGGCTCAGTGGTAAAAGAATCCGTCTGTAATGCAGGAGACCTGGGCTCAATCCCTGGGTCAGGAAGATCCCCTGGAGGAGGAAATGGCAATCCACTCCAGTATTCTTGCCTGGAGAATCCCATGGACAGAGGAGTGTGGTGGGCTACAGTCCATGGGGGTCGCAAAGAGTCAGACAGGACTGAGCACACAAAGAAAGAAGGAAAGCGAAAGGAGACGGGAAAGGCTACCCACTCCAGTATTCTGGCCTGGAAAATTCCATGGACTGTATAGTCAGTCCAGGGGGTCACAAAGAGTTGGACACAACTGAGCGACTTTCCTTTTCTCCTAACATAAAAAAAATGTATTTATTTATTATTTATTTGACTGTGCTGGGTCTTAGTTGCAGCATGAGGGATTTTTTAGTTGTGGCATGCAAACTCTTAGATGTGGCATGTGGGATTTAGTTCCCCAACCAGGGATTGAATCCAGGCCCCTTGCACTGGGAGCACAGTGTTACCCACTGGACCATCAGGGCCACTAAACCCTCCCCCTTAACTTCTTAATCTAGCATTAGCAAGTCATTTCAGCAAACCGTCAACATTTGTTAAACATTCATTATAGTACCTGCTGCTGCTGCTGCTAGTCACTTCAGTCGTGTCCGACTCTGTGCGACCCCATAGACGGCAGCCCACCAGGCTCCGCCGTCCCTGGGATTCTCCAGGCAGGAACACTGGAGTGGGTTGCCATTTCCTTCTCCAATGCACGAAAGTGAAAAGTGAAAGTGAAGTCGTTCAGCCGTGTCCAACTCTTTGCGACCCCATGAACCACAGCCCACCAGGCTCCTCCGTCCATGGGATTTTCCAGGCAAGAGTACTGGAGATTATAGTACCTACTATGTATTAAAGAATTTTCTAAGCACAATGGCAAAACTAAAACATATATACAAAAGGCTTAGCCTTATAGCATAATCCTGGACCTATACTTAACATTTGGCTATAAATTTATAGCTAATTAAATCACATACTCAGCTTTGGGAAACTGTAGTCATCAGGTGTGCATGCTAAAACATAAGATGGTTTTAAATAAATGTATAAGTGTGTGATTGAATTCATTATTGCTAAAATATATCATAGAAGGCCAAAGTAGGTCCCCCAAATATTTTAAAGTTTCATAATACGGACATGATAAGTACTTGAACAGGAACTAGATTTAGAGGGTTAAAGGACAGAATAAAGGCTTTCCAGCCAATAGGAGAAAGGTTGAATTGCATTAAGGAATTAGTTCTTGTTACAAGAAAAAAAAAATGTAACTATGTGTGATGATGCATGTTAACTAGATTCACTACAGTGAACACTTGACAATACATACAAATATTGAATTATCATGCTGCACATGTGAAACTAATATAACATTATAGATCAATTACATTTCAATAAAATAAAAATTTTAAAGATTCCTGCATCTGGGAAACAGTAAATAAAAAAAAAGTCTGCCCTGTGAAAACAGCTAAAAACTAGTAAGAGGTAAGACTAGAAAGGTTACAGGCTAGAAAGACCATGAAAACTATTGTTAACTGCTGAGTTTGAAACTTTTAATATAGGTAATGAGCCACTAAATATTTCTGAATAGAGACCCCCATGATTAAACTTGCATTCCTGGAGACAATGATTCAAACAGGTACAAATATAGGAAATACAGAACATTTTTAACCATGACCACAAAATGTGCAGGAATAAGGTACAGCAGTGGGAAAATCAGAAGTCAACATTTTTGATCAGGGATCTCATATGATGTAATGAACTTTTAAGTGAAGTCGCTCAGTCGTGTCCGACTCTTTGCGACCCCGTGGACTGTAGCCCACCAGGCTTCTCCGTCCATGGGATTCTCCAGGCAAGAATACTGCAGTGGGTTGCCATTTCCAATGAACTTTTAGGGAAGTTAAATCATTAGGTAGGAGATTCAGTGAAGGCATCAAATGGAGTTAAAGTAAAGTGAAAGTTACTTAGTCATGTTCAACTCTTTGCAACCCCATGGACTATACAGTCCATGGAATTCTCCAGGCCAGAATACTGGAGTGTGTAGCCTTTCCCTTCTCCAGGGAATCTTCCCAACCCAGGGATCAAACCCAGGTTTCCCACATTGCAGGCAGATTCTTTACCAGCTGAGCCACAAGAGAAGCCCTCATATGGAGTTGATGCTGCTTAAATTGAACCTAGAGAAGCAGAAGTCTGGAGTCATTTCAGGAAATTATAATTAAGCCAATCTGATTTGAGCTCAAAGTTAAATATAGGTAAAATTGATAAATAAAAGGTTTTCAATGAATTGGTTAGAAGTTGGAACTTTCTCCATGTATCTGATAATGTCATTCATATTCTCAGGAATAAAGATGAGTCTGGTTTGGGGTGATGGATTTTATCTCAGACAAGCCTTCCTGCCCTTAAAGTGAACTTTTCAGTAATCAGAGTTTACCTCTACAATAAATAAATAAAAATGGCAATTAAACTAAAAAAATAAAGCCATCACTCATTTAGAAAGGGAAAGCATTTTTTCAGATATTATAAAATAACAGTAAGAAAGCTTTTGAGTTCTGAAGTCAAACACTCCCAGATTCAAATCCAGCGGAGGTAACAGCATAGAGCCCTTAAAGTGGCTGTAAGGCTTAAATAAGAAACTGTAGGTAAAATGTCTGGCACATAATAAGGTCACATTAAATATTAGCTATTTTAGCAAAACTGACTGGGTTTCTTCTGTTAACGGTGCAGAACTGGTAATATAGATTTTCAAGTCAATGAAATGGAAGTAAAAACACGAGAATGAAAACCTCTGGAGCCAAGGGAACATACTGAGGATAAGAATGGATTTGGAGAACATCCACAATAAAATGAGGAGGGGAGTCAAGAGAGCAGACAGGAACTGTGACACTGAGGTGGATGATACATCACACACAGCAATGGCAACACAGATGCAGACACGGACAGAAGGACAAGCTGGGAAGCTGCCCCAAATACACAGAAGTGAAACTCTCAAAAGCAGACGTGTAAAATTCACCCTGAAATTCAATTAGAATTTAATTAGTGACTCTTGAGGAGACAGTTTTGATAGAATGAATGAGGGAGAAGTTAGCTTGTAAGAGATTAAGGGGAAAGGATACACAGGGAAATAGATAACAACTTCAGTTACAGAGCCACACTCAGGGTGTGTAGCCTTCTGAATTACCGTGGTTAACAGTAATTGGGTGCTCACAACTTGACAGGCCCTGCTCTGAATGTTTCAAATCAAACTGATTCATTTAACCCTCGAAACAGTCCTCTGACACGGACAGAATTGTCATCTTCATTTTATCAATGAGACAAAGGAAGCACAGGGAAATTGAGACATATGCACAATTTAACACAGCTCAAAAGTGGCCAAGTTGGCTTTGAATCAGGCAGTCTGGCTTCAGGACCTGTGCTGTTCTAACGCTCACACAACTTCTAAGGCAAGAGTGGTGATTTGAACTTCTGTCATATGGCCGAGCCTCTGTTTACCTGAATGGGCTCAAGTGTTTTTAAAGGATCACTTTACATAAAGTGGGAGAGAAAACACACATATAAGATTACCATAATACCTGGCATTGGAATCTCATCCATTGGAAAGAACTTTGGAAAAGGCACAGGAAATATCTCTAGCTCCAGTAATTCAGAAAAGATCTATTTGAAGGTGATAGTAATTACACTGCATCAGGAGAAGAGGAAGCTTTGAGACGTTTCAGGAAATTATAAATAAACGGATGATTGGAGACTGGGATAAATAGGGAGATAAATTTGGAAAATTGAAAAATCTGTGATTGAAATGTGATCATGGACAGTTTAAGGACTACTGCTCAAGTGTTTAAGTTAGGGAACGGTATGAGGCGAGCTTTTAATTTAGGGCAGTGGTTCTCATACTGTGGGCCCCAGATCAGCAAGCATCAACATCACCTGGGCATTTGTTAGAAAGGCGACTTATCTGGTCCTCTTCTACACATACAGGATTAGAAACTCTGCCTGTGTGGCCCAGCACTCTGTGTTAAAAGAAACTTATTTTTTGATTGGAGGATAATTGCTTCACAACGTTTTTCTGCTGTATAACAACTGAGTCATAAATACTCATTGATATTTATGAGTATTTAAATACTCCTTCTTGAGCCTCCCACCCCTTAGTGGTCTGAGTTTTAACCAGCCTCTAGGTTATCCTGATGCATGTTCAAGTGTGAGAACCCTTGTGTGGGACGTCATTGTCACTAAGCCTGTTCACAAAAGTTCCATTATTTTATCCCAGGCTCCTGATAGCACCTTTGACTTGGCTCACTTGACCTCAGCTATGGCCGCATAACTTGCTTCATCAAATGAAATGGGAACGAAAGTGATGCATGCCACTTCCGAGCAGAGGCTTTATGTACTATCGTATATGTAAACATGTTCTCTCATGTTCTCAAATTTAGTGTTGAGATTAGCACACAAATTGAAATGAATTGAGAACCTGTATCAACCTACAGTGGTTTGAAGCTTGGTGGGGAAATTTCTATTATTTTCAGTCCTTAACATATCAGGATTTTTGTTACAGACACACAGCCTGGCCTATCTTGACATAATGTGGGGTGGGGGATGGTACTGAGAATGGATTGGTTTCTCTTTCATTAAAGAGAATGTGCAAAGACAGAGAGACTTAAGATATCAATGAAATATCTAAGAATATTTTTGCATAGCCAGAAAATGGACATATACCTTTAGTGTATATATGAGAGAGATGAATAATTTCTTATTAAAATATTAATATTATTTATCTCTGGGTATAATGATTTGAGGTTAATTTTTACTTGGTCTATTATTATTATTGTTATACCTAGAGCATTACATATTCATAAGAAAGAAACAAATATCAGAAAAGCATAAAATCAATGGCACAGAACTTGCCTAAAATCTTATCTTCTCCAGGGGATAAAATCTTAGAAGACTTTTTAACTAGAAAATTATGTATGTGCCTTCACTACTTCTTGATCTCTTACCACATACAGGACACTTTTAAGTTCTAACCACAGATTATTTCTGATCCTTCTCATAGTCTTGCTGGTGAGACTTATGATCCCAAGGTCAGCAATGAATTCCCAAGTGTTTATATGATGTGCCTTAGATCACACAGTGAGGAAATAAATGATCTGAGATTCAAACCAAATTCTGCTGATTCTAAAACAGGCTTTTTAAAAAATTAGCTCTTATGGTTATTATGAGGGTTTATATGAGCATTTGCATGTGTATACATATTATGCTTGTGTGTATTATGTTTGTATGCTTGTATAGTATATTTGATAGCCTTTAAAAACAAACCAAGTGGTTCTTTCATGTGCTGAAAAAGAGACTGGTGCTTTATGCTCAATGCCCCTCCTATAATAGTAGAATTGTCAGTAATTATAATTAAGAAAAATGTTTGATTACTCCCTCTAATTCACCATATTGATATTGCTACTATTTATATGTTCTTTTTTAAGATAGAATGATGCAACAAAGAGTCATGACTCTTTGTAAGGAAACTCCACTGACATTTCTAGGTCATAATAAGTCTTCATGAGATAATAAATGTAATATGTAGATATCTACAATTGGCCTCCAGCGTTTCACAACTCTCAGTGTACTTTTTCAAATCCTTGTCACCCACTCTAAAGATACTAATTTTTTTTCCCCTCTTTGAAACAGTAAAGCCAGAAATATCAGGGGCCAGACTCATTACATTGTTTTCAATACTGGGATATCATCACTCAAGCTGATCACCATGAATCCACAGAATTGTCATTAACTTTACATGCCTGCTGAATTGTAAAATCAGTAAAAAAACAAAGCCTCCTTTAATATCAGTAACGTTTGGCTGACAGGGTAATTAATACTCCTGGGCACATGAGTGGGCTTTAAAGAGGGTCCAGAAATTCCCTGAAATGGCATGTAAACTATTTTATATTTGTATAGATGTGCATGAAAGCAAGTCCATATATTTTACTTCCAATAGGTAAAACACCCACAAAGATTTGGTTGCATAGTTCTGAGAATATACTACAAATCCATGAATTGTATACTTTAAATAGGTGGATTGTGTGATATTTAAATTATGTCTCAATAAAACTTTAAACAAAAGACTAATTTAGAATTTTCAAACCAAACTTATCAAACCAAAGTTAAAAATCCCTTCAATTTAACGAGACCCTATTTTCAGACCCTGTGTTCCATGTCAAGTAACCCATCTCTTGATCTGACTCAACCTCAACTAATGACCTGTTCAATGCTGTTGTCTTTTGTGCTCTAGCTAAGCTTACCATGCCTGGGCAATCTCAGGCCAGCACCATGACACCTGTTCCCTTTAGTAACAGAATTCTCCATCCTGAAGTTTTCCATACTTCTGGCTCACATCGTGCCACAGCTAAGACACTATCCAAGTATTTAAAATTCTTTGATATTTTTTAGGAGAAAAGAATGATATGTTTATTCACTTACAAAAGAAAAATCAATATTTTATTAAAGATTCTTTGTGCCCATAAGAATGTGGACACCGATGTGAAAAACATAGGTCTGATAAGCTTAAAGATTCCCTGAGAACAAGGCGTCAGACAAGTAGTCAGGTGTCACAGGCAAGACTATGGAGGAAATACACATATTATCAGTTTACATGTCTCACAGATAAGGAGAAAAGCTGGGAAGCAGGGATGGTTCGGAGGTGGTAATAATATAATTTGAACCACTGGGCAAGACCAGGGCCTAAAATACCGGAAAAGGATGTATAGACACCCAGGAGAGAAGTTGTCAGCACAGTCCCAAGGGTTTAGGAAAGGAATAAATGGGTAGAAAGATTCAGGAATTATACCCAAAGACTGATAAAGTAGCAAATAAGGTGTTAGGCCACCAGCAAGACAGGCACTGAGCAATAGATGTAAGAGAAAGACTGGGGAAAACAAAGCTTTTAGGAAAGTCTGGCTGCTGCCCACATGTGTTTTACTGGATACATAAAATCCTTTATGAGCTTTCATTCTTTTAACCTGTAAAGTTGACATATTTAATAATTATTTAATCCTCATTATTATCCTTTGATGTAGATATTATTATTATTATCCTTATTTTACAGATGAAGAACCTGAGGCTCAGAGCGGATAAATGAGTTGACCAAGGTCACACCACTAGTAAACGGCAAAATGGAGATTCAAACCCAATTAGGCTGGTGTTGATGGTGCCCTGAATGTCTTTCTTGCATTTTGGTGCATGCTAGTCCAACTTCCACCTGTCAGTTCCTGTATCTCTTGGCTCACTGCAGTCTGTTTTACCCAAGTGCACGTGATAGACAGATCAAAGATGCCAAGAACTGAGTGCACACCCCCTCCCAGACTCTCTCAACCAAAGACCAGCAAGAATATGTGTATAAATTCTCCAGCTTCCTCATTTCTTTGTAGGATAAACTCTGAGGTGTGTGTCCCACACTATTTTCCACTAGTCCCAAGTGGAACTGAGTTCCAACCGCCTATAGTAGTAACTCTTGAAATGGTCCCTTTAATGGCTTCCTTCTGGTCCTTGTCTCAGCTCCTCACTCCCCGATTCATGTTTCCTAGGGTCATCTCTCAAATAAGCCATGAGAGCTATGTAATCTGAAAATCACAAAGAGGGCTCAATCTTAACTACTATTATTTTATCATAATGATTAATATGTTCATTGGAAGGACTTATGCTGAAGCTGAAGCTCTAATACTTTGACCACCTGATGCAAAAAGCTGACTCATTAGAAAAGACCCTGATGCTAGGAAAGATTGAAGACAGGAGGAAAAGGAGATGACAGATGATGAAATGGTTGAGTGGCATCACTAACTCGATGGACATGAGTTTGAGCAAGCTCCAGGAGTTGGTGATGGACAGGGAAGCCTGGCGTGCTGCAGTCCATTGCAAAGAGTTGCAAAGAGTCGGCCACAACTGAGCAACTGAACTGAACTGAACTGAATGATTAGTAACATTGATATTTAAGCCAACACATGAAAGGAACCCTTATTATTATCCTTTCTGGTTAGGAGTCTCCTCACGAGGGTTGGAATGCTGTTGGCCCTGAACTCATGGTTGTGGGCTCCAATACTCCTGAATGCCAGAGGAGTGTCCATGAGGGGAAAGCAGAGACTCGTGCAAGATTCTGTTGAATGTGTTCAGTGAGTGAAGAATGGGAGAAAGTTCTATTTTGACCTCAGCAGTGAAGGGAGATGATACACTGAAAATTGCTTCCTCTGTAAGAATTTACATGCTCTCCCAAGATGAGGGCAAGTTCTCTGATAAGCTGTCACAGGACCTTGTACATCTCTTTGGCAGTACCGATCACAATGGAATCAATTAGTTAGTGGTTAGGCGGTGAGTTTTTCCACTCCAGGTTGTTCACTGAGAATAAGCACTGAGTTTCTTCTACTGCTTCACACCATGCCTGGTATAGACTAAGCAATTAAATGTGTGTCCAGCACTGTGCTAGACACAGGGTACAGAGATGTGACTAAGAGAGACGATTTGTCCTGTCCTCACAAACGTGCAAAAGAGATTTTAGGCACATATATTCATCTTGAAACCTGCTCCCAAAGCTTGTAAATGTGCTCAGAGCTAGTCAGTTCCCCTCTACTTACACCTACAATCCATTTCTCAATCGTTTTGGCAACCATCTTTGAGAAAAGGACAATACATCCTCACAATTTTTCACTGTTACACTAAAGTGACCCTTTGCCCTATAACCTAAACTTTCAATTTGCCAAATTCAATAAGTTATTTTAATCTACATCTTACTCAACTTTTGGTGGTATTAAGTACTTAGGTAGTCCTCTCATGATCCACCTCCTGCCTCCCTGTCTCTTCCCTCTTGGTCTCTGTGGGGCTGTATAGTCTTCACATCACCCTCTTCTCAAGTGACACATTCTCCAATAGGTTCAACTACTATGCATGCCAAAACTTATCTACCATATATCTGTTCATCAGTCAAAAATGCCCCTTGTAAGCTTCAGATGCATATCCACAATGGCATTTTATCATAGACATATTAAGTGGGCCCTATAAAAAACTGAACCCATCCCCTCTATCTCCTCCCCAAACCTTGCCATTCCAAGTGGATTCCCTATTCTCTTGCTTGATGCATTCGCATAGACATTCATCCTAGCAGACTTCACCTCCCTACACTGCCCTACCTTGTCATTCATTAGGGTCCATCTATCAATCTCCTCTATCTAACTTGTTACTACCCTGGTTTCAAATATTCTTATCTCTTATCTAGACTACTATTACCAGTCTCCAAATGGGTATTTTTCTTCCCAAGATGTGTCAAAATTTAGAAAATACTGCTCATTCAGAGCAGTAGCTCAATCTCTGCAAATGTGATTGTGGCTCAAGTTTTCCAGATTCCTGGGGACCCAATACTCGGCATGGCTGTTTCATACAGTGATGGTACCTTGCATGCCCCCTGTATGCATGTGAGTGTAAGATGTCTAGTGTAAATTAATGGTAACTCTGGTTAACTTTATTTTACAACATATTAGAAGTGGCAATCTTAGTCATCTGTAGCCTAAAATGTATTTGTCAAGAAAGAAAAAGAAGAAGAAATGTCATTCAGCCCATGAATGAGTAACCTTACAATGCTTTTGTTAACTTCAAACATCCACCCTCATGAAAACTGTTTATAAAACCATTATCATTACGATCAACCAACATTTTAAGTTAAAACATATATATATCCAAGTTTCTGATCTTGTTCTGCAGCAACACAGCACTCATGGAACTAAGGAAATCCCTATAGCCACCTGAGCTTCCATCTTTCTCTTGTCTTTTGAAATGCCTTAAAGTACAAAGAAATGTTTTCAGGCAAAGGTAAAAATAATTGTCAGGATGATGGTTCTATAGATAGGGAGTGTTCAATGACAGTGCAGTTCCTATGGTGAGACACTGTAATAATGAGTTCAAAGTGTTTACAACTTCAATACTGCTTGTCAAAGTCTCCCTTTAATGAAGCAAATTCTTGGCTACCAGCCACAAATGTGCTTTCAGAAATAAAAAGCATGTGAATATACCTGTGTCTCTATCATTGGCCCAGGTGAAACAGTTGCCTTTATATTCTCAGCTTAAAAAAAAAAAGGTGTTCTCAAGATATTAAAAATTTCAAAAAATGTGATCATAGTTATAAATCATATACTTACAAAACAATTAGTCTCACTGTTATCACAATTTGTGTAAGCAATATAGTCATGTAGTCTATATAATATAGTCTCTGATTTTCAAGATTGTTTTCTGTTTAATAGGCTGTGTAATTCTGCAGCCTATTAATTTTGCTAATAAAAATATTTTTCCTTCAGGAGAAAGAGATAATACAGAGGTAGCATTGAAGTGGAAAAATAAGAGACATAACCAGCAGAGTACACAAACATGAATTTATAAAATTTTTAAATTTTCTGTTAATAGGCTATATAATACTACCGCCTATTAATTTTATTAATAATATTTTTCCCTCAGGAGAAAGAGACATCACAGAGCTTGCACTAAAGAATAAAAATAAGAGATATGACCAGTAGACAAAATAACATGAATTTATAGATTTTTTAAATTTTTAAAAATATTTTGCAAATTAACTATAATTTTCACCAAATCTGCAAATTTTATTCTACGAAACTGTAAAGATTAATTTCCATTTTTAGATTTAAAAGCATTGCTGTCCTGGCATATTGAAAATGAGGTAAAATTTTTTTGGCATACTGACATGTTTAGACACAGCTGCCAACAGCTCCAAAGGATGGAATTTCTAACCTAGGTTTCATTACTCAAAGGTATTCTATTTGGAAACAAGATTCCATATAAGGATCATGAATGGTCTTCAGAGGATACATGACCACTGGAAAATGTATGCAAACTATGTTCATGTTCTTTTATTTTTTTTTCAAGAAGATCAACAACATCCTGCAGAATCTCAAACAGATCCTTGGTTCAAAACTGAGTTAAGAAGCAGTAATCTAGGGCAGGCTATATTTCTCAAAGTGTGGGTCCAGTTCAGCATCAAGAATTTTCTGCAAATTTTGATGCAGAAGGTTTGGGAAATTATAGATATTCCGAAACTTTCCAGGAGAGTCTGATGATTAGCTAATTTCCCACTGATACTCTAGAGCAGGGGTTCCCAAATCTTTGGAATCTCATGCCTGATGATCTGAGGGGGAACTGATGTAATCATAATAGAAATAAAGAGCACAATAAATCAATAAATGCAATTCACTTGAATCATCCTGAAACCATCCCCCACCACCCACGGTCCCCCTTAAAACAGTCTCTGGTGCCAAAAGATTGGGGACCACTGCTCTAGGACAAACTGTGGTTGAAGAATACCTTATCTGCAGCCTTATCTGCAAACCTGTTGAAAAGGCAGAAACGTGACCCCGCCCCCAGACCAACCAGATCAGAATCTCTGAGGGTGAAGCACAGGAACCTGTGTTTTAACAGCCTCTCCAAGTGATTCCAATGCAGGCTAAATCATGAGAACAGAGCACTGGCACAGTGGGGGAGCGGGGCGGATAAACAGAAGAGGCGACACAAAAGCATACAGTCCTTCCTACCCCTAAGTCCTCAATAGCTTTTAATAATAGTGAAAGCTACAATTTACTGAGAAGTTATTGTGTGCCAACACAACAGTAAACATAGCACTTATTAAAAAAAAATTCTGAGGATGGTGTTATTAACCTGTTACACAGATAAGCACATCGAGGACCAAAGAGCTGAACTGATTTATATAAAGAACAGGACCAGACAGGAATTAAATCCAGGTTTAATGGCTGTGATTTTAACAATATATCTATACAACTTCAGAAAGTTCATGCCAAAAGAGTCTTGGGGCTAGGAAAAGCCATGCCTTGTATCTATTATTTGAAGGAAATTAAGATTGGTAAGTCACACCTTCCCTGGTGGCTCAGACGGCAAAGAATCTGCCTACAGTGAAGGAGACCCAGATTTGATCCCTGGGTCAGGAAGATCCCCTGGAGAAGGGAATGGCAACCCATTTCAGAATTCTTGCCTGGAGAATCCCATGGACAGAGGAGCTTGATGGGCTATAGACCATGGGATCATGACGAGTCGGACATGACTGAGTAATGACTTCAAGTTTGACTTGAAGTCAAACTTGACATGAGTTTGACTTCAAGTCAAACCATAAAAGGCAATATTGACTAAATCAGTGGGTATGCTACCCATCCATGGTTAAAAACAGACTAACAATGGGTTTAGATTGAAAGTATAAAGGTCTGGATAGTCAAAGGTCTTTCCAGTAGTCATGTAGATGTGACAGTTAGACCATAAAGAAGGCTGAGAGCCAAAGATTGATGTTTTTGAATTGTGCTGGAGAAGACTCTTGAGAGTCCCTTGGACTGCAAGGAGATCCAACCAGTCAATCCTAAAGGAAATCAGTCCTGAATATTCATTGGAAGGACTGATGCTGAAACTCCAATACTATGGCCACCTGATACAAAGACCCAACTCATTTGAAAAGACCCTGATGCTGGGACAGACTGATGGCAGGAGGAGAAGGGGGTGACAGAGGATGAGATGGTTGGATGGCATCACCGACTTTAATGGACATGAGTTTGAGCAAACTGTGGGAGATGGTGAAGGACAGGGAAGCCTAGCGTGCTGCAGTCCATGGGGTCACAAAGTCAGATTTATTCAAAAATTTTCCTTTAAAGTAACAGTACTAATAAATGTGAACACATCTCACATTCTAGGATGCAGGAAGACTATTAAGCCAGACATTGCAGAAAACAAGCCACCAGTCACATCCTTAAAATCATTCACAGTGATCTGTTTAGCTCCTCTGCCTGAAGTACACCGCACAAGCACTTTTCTTTTCCTCTATGGGTGTCAACTAGACTGTCTGATGTAATGACATGATTGTCAGAAAATGTTTTCCCTTTGAGGGACTATATGGCAAATGTCCCACTAGGTCCTAACTGCCTCTATGACCTAAACACGAGAGGCCAATGTAGGGAAGGGATATGCTTGGTATTTCATGTACTATGGGCATGACTTATTTTCCAAATTAACTAGTCTGAATAGGAAATGTAAAACAAAGTCTAAGGTGTGACTGCATCACCATAATATCCATCCTTCGAGAACTGTGACTCAGCAGGTGAGAAAACAGAAAACAAATGTCCAACATCTTGACTGTCACTGACACTTGTGAAATTATCATTTGACAAACCATGATGAAACAATTTGGCAGGAATCCAATACAACTAATGAGTCATTTAATTAAATAAAATTCTGTCTCCCCAACTAAATGGTATGCAATGATGAGAGCTCCGTTCCAATACTTATCTAGAAAATAGATGTCTAGATTTCTTTCCTTTATGACTCTTTAACAGCCAACCTGGGTATAATAATATTATCTAGAATTTATATGGTCAACACTCAATTGCTCACAGGGTTATTAAACAGTTTGTAAATTATCCTGTTTTTTTCCTCTGCTTTCTGCCTGCCAAGAATACATTTCTTATTAGCATTTTCCTAAGAAAATGGAAAGAGAATAAAAGGAAACGGAATGTAAATAGCCAATATTTCAAGTTCATAACACCTTTAAGACAGTATTTGAAGATCTTGGCTAAACTGAAGCCTTCGAGTTTCCAGTTGATTTAATCTATCCAAGGTTGTGATAACTGAGGTAGACACTAAAGCAAAAATAAATAAAAATTCATTTAACAATTAAAAAACCATAAAATGGCAATTGATAATCAGCCAAAGACCCCATTATTGACTAAGTAATCCGAATGTTTGAATATCCATGGTTGATGATAAAAACAAATTTGCAATGTTAACTTAAAAATTTGTGTCCAGTAATATACACATACCCACATACCCAAAAGATTTGACATTAGGAATTAGGTATTATAACTATTATTTGTATCAATAAATCATAGTCTGCTCATATTAAAACATAAGTACTTACATACAGTTCATTGATTTTTTTTAATATGACTGTGGGCCCTTTCCATGAGATTAAAGACAGAAGCTCTGCTTTATTTTTCACTTTTGCTCCATGAACCCAATAGAGTTCTACATGCATAGAAGACACACAGAAATGTTTATTGCTCTAGCTGTGATTTACAATATTAAAAATAGCTATGGATTTTCCCCCCACCATAGGAAAATCATGTATATTGCTGCTTCATGGACCATATGAAAAGTAACATGTCATCAGACACAAGAAGATACTATCAATCCATCATTTCAACCTCTCTCCAACCTTGAGAAAGACAGTTTCTTCTGATTAAAATAGAAATTTCATTAAATATAAGAATTAAAATATGATTCTCACTAAAATGAGCAAAGGGCCTCCCCAATGGGTCAGTGGTCAAGAATCTGCCTGCAATGCAGGAGACACAGGAAACACGGGTTTGATCCCTGGGTTGGGAAGATCCCCTGGAGGAGGAAATGGCAACCCACTCCAGTATTCTTGCCAGAAAGTCCCATGGACAGAGGAGCCTGGTGGGTTACAGTCCAAAGGGTCATAGAGTTGGACACACCTAAGCAACTTAGCACCCAAAATGAGCAAAGCTTCCCATATTTAAGTATGAAGTTAAGTAAAATTTGTATTTTGGAAAGAAGAAAAACCTGCTTATTTTATAAATAAATCAAGAAATGTATGCAGTACATATCTGGTATGGCCTTTAGCAACATGATATTTTATATAATATTTTATAACACCATACTATAAATCAGATACCTTCATTATTTTTCTTCCATGTATCAGGTTTTGGAAACATAGAGAAAGTTATGGATATGTTCATATGAAAGTGGGAAGGGAGGATAAAAGGAATAGGAGATGGTTATGAACACAGCATTTAGAAGAGTATGTGGGAAACTAAATACTATTCATGTATAGAGGTATTCTTGATTAAACAAGGCTAATTCCAAGAGCTTGCCAATATTCACTAGTACACTTTGCTGCTTTAAATATATGTCAAACCATTTAATAATAATACCTGGGCTGGGAAGATCTGCTGGAGAAGGGATAGCTTACCCACTCCAGTATTCTTGGGCTTCCCTGGTCGCTTATCAGGTAAAGAATCGTCCTGCAATGCAGGAGACCCCAGATCGATCCCTGAGTTGGGAAGATCCCCTGGAGGAGGGAACAGCTACCCACTCCAGTATTCTGGCCAGGAGAATTCCATGGACTGTAAGTATATAGTTCATGGGTTCACAGAGTTGGACACGAACTGAGCAACTTTCACTTAATAACTAGAATGTAAATAAATGCTTTCATATTTAAAAAAAAACACTTAAAATATATAATAGAACATTCTCTACTATTTCATCTACTAAATCGCATCTTAGTTTTCCTTATTGTTAAAGTAGACCAAAGCTAACCTTGCTCTGGACCCCATGGACCTCAGCACCCTAATCCCATGCCGTTGTTCCTTTAGCAGTTGGCATTTCAGTCACCCAAGCCTGCACTTATTTTTCTAACATCCCAGGGTCAAGGTCTTCAAACTCAAGCTTCTCTCTGCCTGGAACACCTTTCCATCCCTACCTGTATGTCTCTCCTGCATGAAGCCACTCTGTGCCTCTACACAATAAGCTAGTTCCAACTCATCCTTCAGATCTCTGTTTAAATATCACTTCCTCAGAGAAGACTTTCTTGACATCTCATTCCCCCCAGTAGAATCATGCTCCCTATTTTCTACTTTTGTTGTACCCTGAATTTGCATTTGCATTATGCCTCAAATTAAAATTAAACTATTAATTATGCAGCCCTAATTTTGCTGGTACTCCTCAAAAGAAAGTAAACAGTAGGACTTAAACTTTTTCTGATTTCTTCATTAAATTCACCAAGGCCCAACAGAAAAACTCTGCTGGTAGTAGGCACTCAATAAACAATTGTAAAACTTGTACTTCTTCCAGATCTTTTTCCATTTTGCATTGAGTTTACCTTAGAAATTTGCGTTTTATACTGATGCAATTCTCCTAAAGAAAAGTTTGCCACACACCCTGCCCCTGCCATGTCTTCATCCCAAGGCTGGCACAGAACATACTCCAATGACGTCTTCAATGAAACATTCAGACTCTTCACTCAGCTGTGAATGTTCTACAGTCTATCAATGCCTTTCTTAAAATCTGAGGCAAGGAACTAAACATAAGACACCTGATTATTTCCAGACAGTGTGAAGGAGAGGGACAGGGTTACTTCCTTTGGTCTAGATACAGTATTATACGGCATACGTTATAACATACTACACCACACTATACTACACAGTGCATCATTTCTGTTGATTTGGCATTTTTAGACTGTCACATATGTTAATTTTCCCTTTCTGTTTTTGACTCTGCATATGTTCATATGTTCTGGAGGGAAGGAACCAAGGCTTACCCATCTTTATATCACCTAGAATGTACAGCATATGGATGATGTTAAATAATAAGCCATTAAAAAGAGATATGTAAAAGAGGTAATCAACAAGGACCTACTTTGTAGCACAGAAAACTACTCAATATTTGGTAATAACCTATATTGGAAAAGAAGATGAAAAAGAATGGATACATGCATGTGTCTAACTGGATCACTTTGCTGTGCACCTAAAATTAATACCACACTGTAAATCAACTATACTGCAATATAAATTCAAATTACACTTAAAAATTTTAGAAAGATAATTGGGAAAAAATAAAGACACCTATTAAGAGAGTATAAGCCCTGTTAAAGCCCTGTACAAGTTCTGTTTTGTGGGTTTTGACCCAGTGATTTACTCTATCAGGAAAATTTTTCATCTTGATTTTATCATCTATCATGAAAAGTTTTCAGCTTGATTTTATTCTCCCTCTAGATGTGTGCCACACAGAGTTGAAAATCAGTCCTCTACTGATATTATTCAAATTATCAATCAATTATTCAGCAAAATAAAGCCTGTGATAACTTACTAACGAGAATAAATTTAGTTAAGAGTTGCAGAGCACTTGGTATCTACCAGATAGGTACTCTCCTGAATGATTTTATATCCATGAAATCAGTTAATCCTCAAACCAGTCTTCTCAGATAGATACTATAATCATCACCATTTCACAGGTGAGGAAACTGAAGCATAAGGTTACACAGCTTCTTAGTGGTACCACTAGGATTCAAACCTAGGCAGCATGTCTCAAGAGCCCTTATTACCAAAGAGCTATTCTATCTACAGAGCTCACAGCAAGTCAGCATGGTATCACTTCTCCAGTCGACACTGTTATAAAGATGATATAACATCATCTTAACTCATGATACTCCAGAGCCTGGCTCACTGTTTTACGCAAACAGAAATAAAATCTTTCCCAAGGAAGTAGGTCCCACAGTAAAAGAATGCTGTCTTGAATTTTATGAAACCCTCACAAGCAGTCACAAATATGCCTTATTGTTGAGCAAGCCACTAATTTAGGTCAATGGTTCAATAAAGAGCTTACTGCAGATCCAAACACACAGAAAATTTCAAGGCGGATCTATATGGTAGGTCAATGAGTACCTAATTTACACTTGGTATCGTGTGTACTGTTACTTTTTTTAAGTTAAAGGAACTACACATTTGATTTAGAAGACAAATAACCAATTTTAAGACTGCTGAGTAGCCATGAAATCACTGTGCAGATGGTTCCCACCACCATTGTGACTTCTGTGCACCCTTCCCCATAAATATTTTCCCAGAAGTAATCTGATATTTTTGTTCCTTCCAGCCTCTGGACACTACGTCTTCTCTGCCTGAAACATCCTATCTGTCTGCTCCTTTGAATATCAGCTAAGCTACCAGTACTCTTGCAAAACTTCTCTGACAGTATCAATCTTGGTTCAGTGCATGATCTGCTTGCAAAGCACTCTTGATCTTTCATAGCATATATGTCACTGCACTGATAAAGCATTGTCTATGTATCTATTCTTTTTTTCCCATGAGGATAAAAAGTGTCTTTTTTTCTTTGTATACTAGTTTGAACAGCTTGATAATAAAAGCTCAATTATTATGTAGCATTTGTGAATGAATATTTATCTGTAAGTAAAATCCATGTCAATTCCCAAGCATTTCATTGTACGAAATATGCATTCACATAGTATTCTACCAATGGCCAATGCTGCTGGCATCTACCTGGAACCAAGGACATTTTAGGGTATAGGTCTCTATTTATTTCCTGCAGAAATGTCTGCCCAGATTAATCCCCAAGTTTAAACTTAAAACTTGTCTACCTGGTATGACAAAATACTGGGATGTATACAGAAAAAGAACAATATTATACAGTTCATATTAATTTAGAAGTCATATGGCCAATATAATTTACCTTAAAGCTGATACATACAGTGCACGGAAGTTTAGCAAACTGTATGGTATACAATCAATCAGTGATTAAAAAAAAACAACAACTAAGACTAGATCATGGAATCTTTACTTCTCCAATGACAATGTCCTCTCAGTAGTATACATGAATATAACATAGGTATCTCAGGAAACGCAAGGTCATGTTATTTTTGACATTGGCAATCAATCTAATTCTTTCATTATTTTGATATAAGCAACTGAAAGTGTGATTTTTTTTATTCTACAGGATTGCTGGGAGAAATATCAATAACATCAGATATGCAGATGACACCACCCTTATGGCAGAAAGCGAAAAAGAACTAAAGAGCCCCTTGATGAAAGTGAAAGAGGAGAATGAAAAAGTTGGCTTAAAACTCAGCATTCAGAAAACTAAGATCATGGCATCCGGTCCCATCACTTCATGGCAAATAGATGGAGAAACAATGGAAACAGTGACAGACTATTTTCTTGGGCTCCGAAATCACTACAGATGGTGACTACAGCCATGAAACTAAAAGATGCTTGCTCCTTGGAAGAAAAGGTATGGCCAACCTAGACAGCAGATTAAAAAGCAGACATCACTTTGCCAACAAAGGTCCATCTAGTCAAAGCTATGGTTTTTCCAGTAGTCATGTATGGATGTGAGAGTTGGACTATAAAGAAAGCTGAGCACCGAGAATTGATGCTTTTGAACTATGGAGTTGGAGAAGACTCTTGAGAGTCCCTTGGACTGCAAGGAAATCCAACCAGTCCATCCTAAAGGAAATCAGTCCATTGGAAGGACTGATGCTGAAGCTGAAACTCCAATACTGTGGCCACCTGATGCAAAGAACTGACTCATTGGAAAAGACTCTGATGCTGGGAAAGATTGAAGGTGGGAGGAGGAGATGACAGAGGATGAGATGGTTGGATGGCATCACCAACTTGATAGACACGAGTTTGAGTAAGCTCCAGGAGTTGGTGATGGACAGGGAAGTCTGGCGTGCTGCAGTCCACGGGGTCACAAAGAGTCAGACACGACTGAGTGACTGAACTGAACTGAACTATATAAGACCTTTTAAGTCCTTTACAGATTATTTGTCTTTCTTGCGCTTAATAATTTCCAGTCAAAAGAAAGTCTAGGTAGTACTGACTATGAGATTCTGACTTAGAGTGAAAAGGGTCCAGGCCCTGTAGGTTCAAGTAGACAGGACAGCTTTGACAGGATGAAGGGATCTGGGTAGGAAAAATCTGTCTTTATTAAGTAACCAGTAGGTATGGTAAACCAAGGGCTGAATTTGACAGCAATTCTCTCTTCTAAAAGTCTTGTCTTCATACAATGATTATTACAAAAGATGAAACAATTTTTAAATGCAACATGAGTAAAACTATATATTAAAAGATTCAGAAGTGAGCACATATTGCTTTAAAATAAATGTCTTCATTAATTCACATAACTGGATTCTAAATATTTTCAGTTCAGAATCTTTGAAATGGCTTAATTCTAATAGATGGAAGCACCTTACTTAAATTGAACTGCATAGCAACTAAACACAGTAATATATGGATGAATAATCAATGTTTTATAACACAATGATACTTGTATATTTCTACTTAATTCTAAATTACAAATGTTTTATAATAACATGCAATCTTTTGATTAATGGGTATAAGATATAAGTTAAATGTAAACAGCCATAAGAATAACTTTGGTTTGGATTTAAAAATGCATTTGTGTCTTTAGCACCATATTTTCAAAGTAGTATTAGCGACTTAATTAAACCACTTTCTAAGTTGGACAGTGATCAAGAAAATCTTGTATACTTAAAGGCAGAGAGAGTATAAATAAGTTAGGTACGGAGGAAAATAGGGAATGGGTAACACTCATGCTGCATTAACTGCTTCACTGGAGCAAACTAATTAATTTTTCTTCATGCAATGTAATCAGCAAGCTTAATCTCAGGAAAAGAAGAATGCAATTGTTATTGTAAATATTAAAGGTCTTACTACTTATCACTTAGTTACTGTAACTAAAGAAATTCAATAGTTTATTAACATTCTATGGCTACTGGCTCTTCTTTTTTCCAAAGAATATATTTTTTAAGCAGTATTAAGTATTATATATAAATTGGGCTTCCATGGTGGCTCAGAGGTAAAGAATCCACCTGTCAGTGCAGGCGACATGGGTTTGATCTCTGGGTTGGAAAGATCCCCTGGAGAAGGGAATGGCAACTCAGCCCTGTATTCTTTGCTGGGAAATCCCATGGACAGAAATCCCTGGCGGGCTGCAGTCCATGGAGTCGCAAAAGAGTCGGACACATCTCAGCAACGAAACAACAACATGTATATAAATTAAATCTTAGTAATATTTCATATTGGGAATTTATTAAAATCCATTTATTCCACAGAAGGAAGGATTATCTCACTATATTGGCTGAACAAGAAATTGAATTCTGATCAGAAATTTTTCAAATATTTCATAAACAAGAACCTCGACTTCTCACAACAGAAATAAAGCTGAAAAGATCATATTTCAGCAGCATCAATGTGTTTTCTTATTAAATCATAAATTTCATTACTTTATACTTGCTTCTACAATGACAAAGTGCAGAAAGCTAACTGTGAATGCTGAGCAGGTCAGAAGGAGAAAAAAACACAGCTGATGATGATTTTTGATGACAGTGAAGTCATTAAAAACCAGATGCGTGCAAAGATTATAAGAGACCACGAAAAACCTTCAGACATTCAAATAACCCTCTGGGCAAGTGTATGTGATTCCAATATCCTATGTCTTAGCTATTTAGATTAAACAAATCATCAGAAAAAAATATATATAATAGTAATCCCCTTGTGGACTAACTTGGAAAATAAATGAATCAATCCATTGATCTATATAGATGAATAGCTGTTTCAAGGACAATAACTAACTCAACATTTAATCTTCTGGATTAACTGGAGAAAGCCGTGACAAAATGCACTCCATGGCACCTCTAAAAAGGCAGAGGCTGTACCTACGGATACAGTCAAGCATATATCAAAACATGTGCTGTTTCCTGCCCTTTCTACATTTTGCCAACTTTATATTTATGATTAAGCAACTCAAAGACAGCATGGGAGAGAATCTCGCAGAAAGCACCTGCCCTATATCTCTACACAGATGTTCACTGAGTTTGAAATCAGGCAATAAATTCTTGGTTACATGGAGCCATCTTCAGGACCAAATCAGTCCTTGTTAACAGGAAAGTCACTACAATTCACAATTTCTTTCCTGCGGTTGTTAAGGAATAGTTGATGTAAAATATTATATAAGTTCCAGGTGTACAATATAGGGATTCACAAATTTTAAAGGTTATACTCTATATATGCTTATTGCAAAACATTGAGTATATTCCCCATGTTGTACAGCATACCCTTGTAGCTTATTTTATACCTAACAATTTCTGTATCTCAATCCCCTTATTGCTTCTCCTCCTTCCCTCTCCCCACTGGTTTGTTCTCTGTATGTGAGAGGTAAACCACATTCTTTGTGTGTGTCTGTGGCTTTTTTATTTTTATTTTTAAATTATGAAACTATGATAACACATTTAGGGAAACTTGGAAAAGAGAACAAGGTTACATGTAGTTCCACTATACATTGCAATTATTTTTTAAGTAGGTAAGATTTTTAATTGGAGTTTCATTATCTAACTCTCAAAAGTTAATAGAATGAATATACAGAGAAGTAGAAGGATATGGCAGACTTGAAAAGCACCAAGAACCAATTCAACATAATGAAGATTTATACAATTTTCACACAAAAGTAGGATACAAATTCTATTCAAGTTTCCATGGACTACAAACTAGGAGATACTGGAACATACCCAGGGACATAAGACCAGGTTTATCTGGACATAAGACCAAATAAAAACTTGATGGTCTAAAGGTACTGAAATCATACAGAGTCTGTTCTCTTATCAGTGTGGAATTATGTTAGAGATCAATATTAAAATATATTTGAAAATAACCCACATATTTTCAGGTGAAATATGACATTTACCAAGAGAGACATTTGACCTCGCCATTGAAAACTTCAGTAAAGTTAGAGACTTAAAACACACAGAGGGTGATTGCAGAAAAGAAAGCATTTAAATAAGAAATTAACATCAAAATGAAAAATTAACAAAGATACTCTAAAAATCCCAGGTATTTGGAAATAAAATGTCGACTTTCAAATGATGGGCGTTAAACCAAGGTCTTAACAAATTATAGGATTCAGGAAAGGAAGGAGAAAAATGTTGAGACAAACACATTTCACACCTTTTTAGTCCAGCTTTAAGGCCCTCCAGAATGTATTCTATTCCTGCTTTCTGATCTTCTGATTCTTTTTTCTATGTATATTTTGAGTAGCACTTGCTTTGTATCTTGTATAGCCTCTCCTCAATCCATCTCTAATTGCAGCTACAACTTCTGTTTTCTGCTTCAGGGCCAGGAAGCCAAAAGGTTAATGCCCAGGAAATGACTCTCATTTGATTGGATGGAGAAAGAGGAATTGCCCTTCACAGTCACATTTTTGAGGGAAAATTCTACAAATTTCCTCAGTGGGTCCCTGGCAGGGTTGAGGTCCAGTTGACAGTCATCAGCATAATAATGTTCTCTTTACTCACTTTTCCTCAGTCCTTTTCTCAAGTTACAGCTCGCTCATCTTCCCGAGTTGTTCATATTCAAATTGTTGTTGTCATTTAGTTGCCAAGTCGTGTCCGACTCTTTTGCAACTCCATGGACTGCAGCACTGCGGCTTCCCTGTCCCTCACCATCTCCCCAAGTTTACTCAAACACATGTCCATCAAGTGGGTGATGCCATCTCTCCTCTGTCACCCTCTTCTCCTTCTGCCTTCAATCCTTCCCGGCATCAGGGTCTTTGGTTAGGATGTTGCTGTTCAGTCACTGAGTCGTGTTCGCCTCTTTGCAACCCCATGGACTGCAGCTTGCTTTCAAATAAATTAGCAGAAATCAAGGCCTCACATCAGGCTTTGTTTCTGAGGAAACCCGGAGAGAGACGCTCAGCTACCTCTATCACTTACAGTGTGAGCTCTCACAGGGAAATGGCTATGTCTTCTTAATGTTTAGCTTTAGGGGCCAGTGCAGTGTCTAATGCAAAAATAAGGGCTTCCCTGGTGACTCAGTAGGTAAAGAATCTGCCTGCAATGCAGGAGACCAGGGTTATATCCTTGGGCTGGGAAGATCCCTTGGAGAAGGAAATGGCAACCCACTCCAGTATTCTGGCTTCCCAAGTGGTAAAGAATCTGCCTGGTAATGCAGGAGACATAAGAGACTCAGGTTCGATCCCTGGGTCAGGAAGATCCCCTGGAGGAGGACAGGGCAACCCACTCTCGTATTCTTGGCTGGGAAATCCCACGGACAGAGGAGCCTGGAGGGAGACAGTCCATGGGGTCACAGAGAGTCGGACATAACTGACCATGTACGAGCAAGTTATATAAGTTGGGGTGGTCCTCTAATGATATTGTTAATGTAGAGGAGGAGAGCAGTCCTCAGGAAGGTGAGCTGGCACAGCTTCCCCAAGGGCACACAGCTTCAGACAGGAACAGGGAGCATTGAAATTCAGTCTTCCTGCTGCTCCTTGTGAATTGCTACATATTGTTCTCTTTAGATTCCATTCTACTCAATACAGGCTTGTTTTTCATGGCCTTTGAAAATTCAGCTTTCTCCTCCTCAACTGAATACAGAAGTTACATTAAATAAATTCCCCCATAGTGGCACCTGACTCATTATTATACAATGACCTAGCACCTTGGGCCTTCCCAGGTGGCGCTAGTGGTAAAGAACCCGCCTGACAACGCAGGAGACATGAGAAGCAGGTTCGATCCTTAGGTTGGGAAGATTCCCTGGAGAAGGAAGTGACAACCCATTCCAGTTTTCTTGCCTGGAAAATCCCATAGACAAAGGAGCCCGGCGGGCTACAGTCTATGGGGTCACAGAGAACTGGACACGACTAAAGTGACTTAGCACTAGCACCATGACTTCCCATAATTATTTAAGAAGCTCCTTAAAGGTCAGTGACATAAAGATTGGGATCTCAAACTTAGGAGTCAGACAAACTCCCCACTTAATATTCTGTATCCTGGCCTCAGACAGGTGTTCCCATGATTACAAGAGATAGTAAGAATAAATCTCAGCACAGTACCTGAAACACAGTAAGGTCTCAATAAAGGGTGGCTATTATTTTCAGAGGAAGTAAAATTGTATCTTCCAGTTTATCAAGGCCAGAGCAATGGGCTCAAACATGTGTCCACAAAAAAAGCACACACAAATGAAAAGATGAAAAAATTGCCCTCTTTTACTCAACCTGTATGTTTTGTTTCTGCCAATTTCTGTTCTTTACTTCTATATATGCTCTAATCTTGTTTCATAGCCAGAAATGCTCTCCATCTCCCTTTTTATCTCATCCTATTTTAACATCTTTAAGTTTCAGCAGCTCAACCCCTACCTGTGGGTTAGTTTCCTATTTTCCATTGCAGCCTTGCTTATCTCTCTCATAGATTTCTACAGCACTCATACAGGATAAAATGAAATTTACTACTTCATATACAGCTTTCTTTCAGGCCAATTGTTCCGTTTCAGTTAGTCCTGACTCCCAAGTTACACTAAGAGTTGCTTGAAGGCAAGGATCATTTCTAATTTTTTTTTCTCCTGAGTTCCCTTGGCACAATACTAAACAAGTAATCAGGCAGTGAATGCTTCATCTTTCAGACAGAATGTGAAGCTAAGAAAAAAAGAACTTAGGAAGATTTGTTGTTCCCTTTCTCATTTCCCCGTTCTGAGTTCCATATGTTTTTGTTTTTACATTCAATGTTTATTTTTATTTCATTTAGCACCCATTCTTTCTCTCTTAATCCTTATATTGGTGACTGGTGCAGGGCATACCTGCCAGCATGGGTGAGGCGAGTCAGGAACTGCAAAATTGTTTTTTTCTGTTCCTGCTTTAATTTCTTTACAAGCAGGTTACCATATGAATTAGTAGAATGCAGCTGAGCAGATTCATCATTCCACAAAACAACCGTTTAGAAATTTATTTGGTTTTTATATACTTGCAGCTTACATATCTAATGCTTCTTGAGAAATTCAGATTTTTAAAGTTGCAAATGCCTTTTCCAAAGTTTTAGAGAGACACAACTGCAGAAAATATAAGCTGAGCTTGATGAGTTTCATGCTGATTACTAAAACTTATGTTCAAGTCAAACGCCTGGGTATTTGCAATAAAACAGTCATGGGTAGGCCAATGTGACAGATTTTTAAAAAGTATTCTAGTAGTTTGCTACTCAGAAAGCAGTCCATGGAAAGCTATATATTGGCAAATAAGATATAGATTATGAAAAAACTTCTGAAACAGAAAAATATGTGTAATCGGCAGTAAAGAAACTGAGCAACACTGAATTTTAAAAAGGTATATTTCTATTTTGTGCTTGTACTATGCTTTTTCACTCTACTGATTCTTTTTCCTAATTATTACAAAAATCCCTCAAAGTAACTATTCCTATCCCCTTATACATATGTGGAGATAAATACCTGGATATTATATAACGTACCTAATCGCATGGACAGAGGATCCTGGCAGGCTACAGTCCATGGGGTCGCAAGAGTCAGACACGCCTTAGCGACTAGACCACCACCACCAAGACCAATTAGATAATAAATAAAAGAAACATTACTGCAACCTAGGATTTCTTGCTTCTAAAATACCTTGTATTAAAAAGTAGGGACATGCTCCACTTAGTAAAGAGTGAAATTAAATTAATATACCTCATAGTGTTTAACAGGATTATTCAACTGTCATATTTAATACTGCACTATCCTCAGGAAAAACTTGAGATGCAGAAAGCCTTCTCTGCCCATTTTCACCTCTGAGTGCAAATATTTCCCCTACTGAGTTGCCACAGACAGTAAATATCCCATGACTGTAAGTTGTATGAGTTAGGAGACAGATGGAAAGGTCCAGACCTTAGACGAACTGGTATCTCTCCCATTATCCTATACATTCCTTGAGATTAGTCTGTCTGGTTGCCCATTATCAATCAGAGTCTTTACACATAGGAAGTACTCAATAAGTATTTGGTGAATGAATCAATTGGGGAAAATAACTTCTAAATTATTGTTAGAGAAAGAAGGGACAGAGTGAGATGCTGGGAAATATATTCACGGTTATTTGCAACGGATGGAACTTGATACTTCATTTACTGATGTAGAGAACAGGAATCATTATAATCATTTTAGAAAATAATTTGGCAGAATCTACTATATTTTGGGGCTTCCCAGGTGATGCCAGTGGTAAAGAATCTGCCTGCCTATGTAGGAGATGCAAGAGACTCAGGTTCAACACCTGAGCTGGGAAGAAACCCTGGAGCAGGAAATAACAATGTGCTACAGTATTCTTGCCTAGAAAATTCCATGGACTGAGAAGTTATGGGGTTGCAAAGAGTCGGACACTACTGAGCGCATGCACACACACAAGCATTGTATTTTAAATGCATGTCTTTTGATCTAAATATTTTCAGTTAGTAGCATGATACCTCATACATAAATGCACACCCCCCAGATTGGATGACTGGCTATACTTTGATTATACCTTGCTTTTGTTTCTTCCCTAACTGGGGCTTTGTTCTGCTCCTTAACCTAGAATGCCATTCTCCTCTATTTCTGCCCATCAAAGCCCTTCTCTAAAATGTAGTAGAAATGTCATACTCTCTAGGCATTATTTCTGTCACCCAACTGATTGCAATGCCTTTTTCTTTGAACTCTTCTTTGGAATACGCTTATGGCATCAATTTATATCAGGGTTATTTACAAGTCTCATTTCTCCCTGTGACTTTCACAATGTTGCCTTCTTTTCTTTTGCAGGTCTATTCAGTCCCCTCTCCTGCCATAAATCTAATTGGTTTCTTTGGAGATTTCTTGAATTCTCCCCAGCTGCTGCATGCTAGACTCTGGGCTAAAGCCCTGGTATATCATTTTTTTGCTCATCCAGGGATCTATCCATTCCACTCTTCATAGAAGTTGGAAGAAAAGATAGACTCTCAGAAGTTTCAGAATTGTAGACTTCTAGAATAGAAATAAATTCTACAATCATCTTGTCTGAGGCCTTTTCATCTTTTCTATTGTCATGGATTCCATTGAGAAACTGACAGATACACTTCTCAGAAAAATGCCCATGGTCTTTTATACACAAGGATAGCTTTAAATGTGGCTGGTTCAGCCAGCAGAGTGAAGCATAGATAGACTTCAGTATGGGCTCACAAAGTCAGTTTCCCTATATGAATGGAGCGACCAGGTCTGGAAGTGGAGTTACATGAATTGTGTGAATCGTGAGGATGACTGCAAACTGGAGACTGTGTGCTCATTTACTATTCAGGAGTAGCAGGATGACATCCCTGCAGAAAGTGGCCCCAGGGCGGCTCAATCTACTGAGAAAAGAAACAATCCAGATTTGTAATGAAATGTGGGCCATATGAAATGTATCTCTGGGATCTTTCCAGACGTCACATCAAAAGTTTGTACTGTGCTATACCAGCTGCTCACATGCACAATTTGATTACCTGTCCTGTAAGAATGTGTCACTGGTTTAATTAGGCAGGAGAAATGAGACTCTCACCATCAACCTATCGCCATGTACTGACAAATGAAAGGCTATGCATCTCCACAATGACTATCCACTGGTTTATCAGTTCCAGAAATATTTATGGCTGATCACGTGCCAGGCACTGTCCCAGTTACTGGATATACACTAGTGAGCCCAATGGACAAAGTTCCTCGTGAAGTTTCACCGAGAGAAGCAAACAACAACAAAAGTTAGACAAGCAAACAGGATAATTCCAGAAAATACTGAAGACTGTGAAGAAAACAACAAAGGTGAATGGGACAAAAAATGATTGAGAGGAGTGGACAGGAAAGCTGCTTTCATGAGAGGAAACTGGGTAGGGTTTATCTGAAGGTGAGCCCTTCCAGCTGAGACTGAATGGCAGAAAGAAGAGAAGGTTCTAGCAAAAAACAATCAGAAGTGAAGAGGACTTAGACAGGAACAAGTTACACTGGAGTGCAGTAAAGTTGGGCCACTTGTATGAGGGAGGTCAAAAAGTAGGCAGGGACCAGATAACACAGGGATGTGTTCAATGTTTGGACTTTTTCCTAAGTAAAATGAAGAATCTTCAGAAGGTGTTAAGGAGGGAAGACCTGACTCACTCATTGTGGTAAAAATATCCCTTTATATAATGTGGGGAACTCAGGGGTGGGTTAGGCAGCTACTGCAGTTATTAGGAGACTATGGAATATGATGGAATGTCAGCGATGCTCCCTTTGAATAAAAGCAGCTTTTATTTTTCAATTAAAATGTAACATAATTTACTTCAGTAAAAATGTCTCTCTTGACCTTATTTCTCTTGCATTAATGGGGTCACTTATGGTATGTCAGGAAAGTTACCTCTGTATACAATGAACAGCTTTCATTTTTCAATTAAAATGTAGCATAATTGTCTTGAACCAGAAATGATCTCTTGACATTATTTCCCTTGTATTAATAGGAACATTTATATAATGGTCATGCAAATTATTCTTCCTTCAAAAATTGTTTATTATAAATTAATAAAAACAATGCAATGATAATTTTTATATTTTGGCACCTCCATTTTAATATTTAGCTTGTTATATATGATATTAATATCTTGAATATAAAATCTATAGGATTATGACATGGATTTAAAGAGATGCCAAAATGTCTACAATTATGTTTTAATTTGAAGCAGTGATTAAATATAATTTGCCTGTGACCTTGCAGGCCAAAATAATATATCACAATAAACTACAGAGAGTTGCAGAGATGAAAATAATGTTTGTCTGCTTCAGTGGATGCATATGTGAGGATGAATTCTGGCACTTGTCAGCCTATGATAAATTACTACTAGACTAATACTTGTCAGTACAGTAATAACTGATCACGCTCTAAAAAGCACTAAGGGAGAAAGGTGATTAACAACCTACAAAGTAAAAAAGTTTCACAATCACAATAATGACTCCAGTTCAAAGTACAGTAATTACCTACCAACTGCCTTATTGTCAAATCTATATTTCAAGTGACTACCTTGATATCTCTGAGAATCAATTTTTACCTCAATTTCTAATTAACAACATTGAAAACAAGCAACACTGATAACAAAAAGCACGTCTCTATTGAGTCTTTCTAAAAGTAGCCTAACCCTTTCTTGTAAGAACAATCTAGGCAGACACACATTTCCACTCTTACATTTGGAAATCCGCTCCAACACCCTCCCCCACTTTCACTTTAACTAAAGCAAGGCTTGAAATATGAGGAGTAAGATGTAGCATGAGGAAAATAACAGTTATTGCTAATTTCTTTAAAAAAATGACCCAAAGTTCAAAAGACTGCAAACTATATTGAATATTGCCTACATACCACACCTGTACATTAAGGAATTAAAAGTTATCCAACTCATAGATTAGTATTTTAAAATGTTTATCCATTTTGTTTGTTACTAGTACATTGTATAGTGAAAGTGAAGTCGCTCAGTCGTGTCCGACTCTTTGCGACTGCATGGACTGAAGCCTACCAGGCTCCTATGTCTGTGGGATTCTCCAGGCAAGAATACTAGAGTAGGTTTCCATTTCCTTCTCCAGGAGTACATTGTATAGTAAGCATTAAAAAAGATATACAATGTGGGGGGGGGTAAAGTAAGCACTTTTTAAAATCCAAATGGCTAAAAATCCTATACATAATGTGTATGTATGTTAGTTGCTCAGTTGTGTCCGACTCTTTGTGACTCCAAGGACCATGGCTGCCAGGTTCATTTGTCCATGGGGATTCTCCAGGCAAGGACGCTGGAGTGGATTGCCATGCTCTCCTCCAGGTGATCTTCCCAACCCAGGGATCAAACCCAAGTCTCCCTCATTGTAGGCAGATTCTTTACCATCTGAGCCACCAGGGAAGCCCATACATGTATTACAGGGTAATTTTGGAAATATATACACAATGACAATAAATATGCAACTGATAAATGAAAACAACTACATTAATTTACATTCACATTATGAAACTACTCTCTCCACATTCATAACTCTAAACATTTTCTAAAACTTTACTCAGAAGCTCCCAGGGGTTTTATTGTGGCAAAACAGATACAATGTAGAATTGACCAATTTTAATCAATTTTAAGTGTATAATTTACTGATATCAAAAATATTCACATTGTCGTGCAACCATATCTCCATCAATGTCCAGAAATTTTATTCTTCCCAAATTGACACTCTGTACCCATAAAACAATAACTTCATTCCCTTCTCCTCTGACCCTTGGAAACCACTGTTCCACCCTCCATCTCTGAGTTCAACTACTCTGTGGGCATGTATTTAATCGTGTCTAACTCCTTGTGGCTGCATGAACTGTAGCCGGCCAGGCTCCTCTGTCCATGGGATTTCCCAGGCAAGAATACTAGAGTGGGTAGCCATTTCCTCCACCAATGGATCTTCCCGACCCAGGGACTGAACTCACGTCTCTTGCATCTCCTGCATTGGCAGGTGGATTCTTTATGACTAGAGCCACCCGAGAAGCTCTCAATTGCTCTAAGTAACTCATATAAGTGGAATCAAACAATATTTGTCCTTTTGTGTCTGGCATATTTCACTTAGCACATTGTCTTCAAGGTCTGTCCATGTGTTAGAATTTCACTCCTTTTTATTTTTATTTTATTTATTTTTCATTTATTTTTATTAGTTGGAGGCTAATTACTTTAAATATTGTAGTGGTTTTTGCCATACATTGACATGAATCAGCCATGGATTTACATGTATTCCCCATCCCAGTCCCCCCTCCCACCTCCCTCCCCATCCCATCCCTCTGGGTCTTCCCAGTGCACCAGGCCCGAGCACTTGTCTCTTGCATCCAACCTGGGCTGGTGATCTGTTTCACCCTTGATAGTATACTTGTTTCAATGCTGTTCCCTCAGAACATCCCACCCTCGCCTTCTCCCACAGAGTCCAAAAGTCTGTTCTGTACATCTGTGTCTCTTTTTCTGTTTTGCATATAGGGTTCTCATTACCATCTTTTTAAATTCCATACATATGCATTACTATACTGTATTGGTGTTTATCTTTCTGGCTTACTTCACTCTGTATAATGGGCTCCAGTTTCATCCATCTCATTAGAACTGATTCAAATGAATTCTTTTTAATGGCTGAGTAATATTCCATTGTGTATATGTACCATGGCTTCCTTATCCATTCGTCTGCTGATGGGCATCTAGGTTGCTTCCATGTCCTGGCTATTATAAACAGTGCTGTGATGAACATTGGGCTGCACGTGTCTCTTTCAGATCTGGTTTCCTCGGTGTGTATGCCCAGGAGTGGGATTGCTGGGTCATATGGCAGTTCTATTTCCAGTTTTTTAAGGAATCTCCACACTGTTATCCATAGTGGCTGTACTAGTTTGCATTCCCACCAACAGTATAAGAGGGTTCCCTTTTCTCCACACCCTCTCCAGCATTTATTGCTTGTAGACTTTTGGATAGCGCCATCTTGACTGGCGTGTAATGGAACCTCATTGTGGTTTTGATTTGCATTTCTCTGATAATGAGTGATATTGAGCATCTTTTCATGTGTTTGTTAGCCATCTGTATGTCTTCTTTGGAGAAATGTCTGTTTAGTTCTTTGGCCCATTTTTTGATTGGGTCATTTATTTTTCTGGAATTGAGCCGCAGGAGTTGTTAGTATATTTTTGAGATTAATCCTTTGTCTGTTGCTTCATTTGCCATTATTTTCTAGCATTCTATGGTATGTATACACTGTATTTTCTTTATCCATTCATCTACAGATGACTTTTTGAGTTGCTTCTACCTTTTGCTACTGTGAACAATGCTGGTATGAACATGAGTGCACTAATATTCATTGAAATTCCTTTTTTCAGTTCTTTTGGATATATACCAAATGGAATTGCTGGATCAGATAGTAACTCTATGTTTAATATTTTGGTGAACTGCCACGGTTTTTCCACAGAGGCTATATCATTTTACATTCCGACCAGCAATGCATGAGTATTTCAATTTTTCCATATCCTCACCAACACTTACATCTTTTTTTATTTCATTGTTTTTAAGTAATAGCTACCCTAAAGGTATGAGGTGACATCTAGATATAAATCCCTTATTTGATATAAGATTTACAAAGAATTTTTCCTATTCAGAAATTTCATTGCTAAACCCAGTGTATGTCTGTCTTTATGTCCATATCACACTGTTTGACTACTACAGATTTGTCATAAAATTTGAATTCAGGGAACTGTTATTTCCTCCAAATTTGCTCTTTCTTTTCACAATTATTTCGGCTATTCTGAGTCCCATGAGATTTCATAGGACTTTTAGGATTTTTTTAAAGTTTTTCCAAAAATTGCCATTTGGATTTTCATACAGATTGCTCTGAATCTGTAGATAACTTGGAATAGTACTCACATCTTAATAATATTAAATCTTCCAATTCATGAATACAGGATGCCTTCCAATTTATTGACACCTTTGAATTTCAGGAGTGCTTTATAGTTTTCAGCATACAAATATTTCACTTGTTTTGTTAATTCCAGTATTTTATTCTTTCTAATGATACTTGAAATAGAATTTTCTCTTAATTTTATTCCTCTGTTATTCATTGTGAATGTACACAAAATTTATTTTTACATATCAACTTTATATCCTGCAAATTTGCTGAATTTGTTATTTTAATAAGTTTTTTTTTTTTGGTTAAATCTTTAGGATTTTCTATAAATAAGACTGTGTCACCTATGAAGATTACAGAATTTTTACATGCATTCTTTAAATATTTTTTCTTGAAGGTTATTTGGAATGCTAGTTAAGAAGGCGCATAAAAGTTTGAATTCTCTGTCTTTAGTGTTTGCCAACAGTCATTTCTCTGACTCCATTCAAGCTGCCCACTGCCGCACTAATACATATCATTAAACAAAACTACTCTCCATAATAGGCATAGTAATAGGATTAAATTCACCTGGCTCCCAACCAAGTGCAACACCACTAACATTAAAATAAAATACCTTCATCATGAATTAGTAATGTCATATTAATGGAAGTTAAAGGCATCTAGAAGTTTTTTGGGTCATTTGCATGTATGTGCATGCTCAGAATTCTCTTCCGAAAAAAGCGTAGCCATTTAAAGGAAACCCCAGTGAACAATTTAGAAAAGAGGTGTAAAAAAGTAGCAAAGTAGTAAAATATTCAACTTGCAGCCAGTTGGCAAAACATTTTCCATTCTATCTCATTTATGTTATATTTTCTTCAGTCTATCTAATTTTATGAATTGAATTATTCACATTCATATACACAAACACAGGATGATTCTCCATGTTATGGAGGATCATATTCTGAACTTTGACTGATCAGAAACCTTAGCATTTTCAGACTCTAAATTGTATTACATGTCATTAAATATATTTCTTTTTTCTAGGCTGATATTCCTAATTTTGATGTTCATATTCAATTCAGAGTTTCAGAGTCTTTCTTTTGTCCTATTTTTTTAGAGCCAGCCTGATGTAGTACACCAAGAAAAGACTGCAGAAGCTGGGTTTGATTCCACATGGTATTTAATCAGGAACAAGGTATTTAATTGCTTGGAGCCCAAGTTTTCTCATCTGAAATATGAAGCTAATGCTATTTTACCAACGGGATTTCTGTGAGGATTACAGTAAGGACTTTTTTGGGTATTTTGCAAATATTAGTTTTTATTATTACAAGAAGAAATGCCATTCAAAAATATTTAATTCAGACATTGACACATATAACATACACATACATAAATATATGGTGACACATTATATACTTACATATATAATTATATATGTGTGTATATATATGTGTATGTGTATATAAAAATGCTCGTGAACAAACCCACAAAACTGTGTGTCTATCTTTTTAAGTATGTTTTGGAATGGTTGAAAACGTCATGCTAAAGAATGAATTATTTTTATATATGCTTAAATACTGACAAAAGACAGAGACATACCATTATCTGAATTATCTAATATATAAAGGACAATTTTATTCCATTTCTAAGAATAAACAAACAGCTCCTAAAATATTACATCTGTACATGTTACCCAAAGCAATATACAGATCTAATGCACTACCTATCAAAATACCTATGATATTTTTCATAAAAAAAAAGTAAAATTATATGGAACCACAAAAGAACGTGATTTGCTAAAGCAAACTTAAGAAAAAAGAACACAGCAAAAGGCACTGCCCTCCCAGACATGAGACTATAATACAAAGCTATAGTAATCAAATCAGCATTTCACTGGCATAAAAAATATACATAGATTAAAGTAATGGAATAGAGAGCCCAGATGGGGGAACAATGAAAACAGTGACATAATTTATTTTATTGGGCTCCCAGATCACTACGGATGGTGACTGCAGCCATGAAATTAAAAGATGCTTGCTCCTTGGAAGGAAAGCTATGACAAACCTAGATAGCATATTAAAAAGCAGAGACATTACCTTGCCAACAAAGGTCTGTATAGTCAAACCTACGGTTTTTCCAGTAGTCATGTATAGATGTGAGAGTTGGACCATAAAGAAAGCTGAGCACTAAAGAAATGATGCTTTTGAACTGTGGTGTTGGAGAAGACTCTTGAGAGTCCCTTGGACTGCAAGGAGATCCAGCCAGTCCATCCTAAAGGAAATCAGTCCTGAATATTCATTGGAAGGACTGATGTTGAAGCTGAAACTCCAATAATTTGGCCACCTGATATGGAGAGTTGACTCATTTGAAAAGACCCTGATGCTGGGAAAGATTGAGGGCAGGAGGAGAAGGGGATGACAGAGGATGAGATGGTTGGACGGCACCACCGACTCAATGGACATGAGTTTGGGTAGACTTTGGGAGTTGGTGATGGACAGGGAGGCCTGACGTGCTGTGGTTCATGGGGTCGCAAAGAGTCAGACATGACTGAGTGACTGAACTGAACTGAACTGAACCATATACAAAGTAAACTCAAAATGGATTAAAGACCTAAATGTAAGACTTGGAACCATAAAACTCCTAGAAGAAAATATAGGCAGAATACTCTTAGACATAAATCATAGCAATATTTTTTTGGATCTGTCTCTTAAGGCAAAATAAACAAAAGCAAATATAAACAAACAGGATCTAATTAAATTTAAAAACTTCTGCACAGCAAAGGAAACCATCAAAGGAAAAGACTACCTACTGAATGGGAGAAAATACTTGCAAATTGTAAGAGTGCTAAAGGGTTAATATCCAAAATATATAATATATAAATAGCTCATACAACTCAATATAAAAAAGATAAAAAAAATGATAAAAAGCTGGGCAGAAGACTTAAATAGACGTGCTTTTCTGAAGAAGATATACACATTGGCAACAGGCAAATGAAAAGATGTTCAATACCAGTAATTACCAGAGAAATGCAAATCAAAACCACAATGAGATATCACCTCATGCCTGTCAAAATGGCTACCATCAAAAAGTCTACAAAAAACAAATGTTAGAGAGGATGTGATAAAAAAGAAAACCCTAGTATACCCTTGATGGGGACATAATCTGGTGCAGTCACTATGGAAAACACCATAGAGGTTCCTCAAAAGACTAAGACTAGAACGACCATATGACTGAATAATTCCACTTTTGGGTACATACTCAAAAAAACAAATCACTAGTTATAAGAGAGACATACACACCTCAATGTTCATAGCAGCATTAGTTACAATATCCAAGATGTAGCAGCAACTCATGTCCATCAACAGATGAATGGATAAAGTAGATGCAGTATGTATATACGATAGAATGTTACTCAGCCAATAAAAATGAATTTTTGCCATTTGCAACAACATGAATGTACCTAGAGGGTATTATGCTTAGCGAAATAAGTCATACAGAAAAATTCTCCATGTTATCACCTGTATGAGTAATCAAAAAAATAAATAAATAAAATGAATGAATTAACATAATGAAAGAGAAACAGACTCCCAGATAGACTGAACAAACTAGTGGTTACCAGTGAGGAGAGGGAAGGGTAGGAAGAATATAGCGTTAGGGGATTAAGATATACAAACTACTGCACTGTGTATAGAATAAATAAACAACATGGATTCATTATATAGCACAGAGAAGTGTGGCTATGTTTTATAACAACTTTAAATGGGGCATAATATACAAAAATAATGAATCACTGTTGTATATCAGAAGTTAACATAATGCTGTAAATCAACTATACTTCAATTTTAAAATATTAATAAATATATAAATAGCAAAAGTCAAATTAATGGCAATGATGCCAAAATAGAACAAAGAGAAAAGTCAAAACATACTAATATAACATTTTTAATGACACTATATTAACTTAATTTATAGCATGTTAAAGAAAAATAAGATTTAAAAATGAATATTCTACCTTTCAAATGCTTCATACTATGGCAGCCACTCAGAAATCTTGTTCAATAGCAAGAATACTGATTAGATTTTCTGCAGGTACTGCCTTTAGAAGTTTGGAAGTAGAGCTAGTCGTCCTTGGAGGTGTCTTGGGTCAAGTGTCAATATCATGACAATGAAAAACACAGTTGATTTATATCACTACATATTTTTTATCTGATCTTTGATCATTCTTGGGCTGCACAAAGTTTAGTGCTAATCTTGTCACCAAGACAAGTATATTTTGAACACTTGTCAGCAAAACATTGCTACTACCATTTAATTCCCCATTCACATATAAGGAAAGGAATCAGTGTGGTTATCACAATATTTTTAAAATGAATAAAAATCAACATAAGAATTTATTATATTTTGTTCTTAAGGTTCCATGAAATTTGCTGACCTTTATTCATTTCTGGAATTAAAACCCCATTAAGACTAAAGATTTCTAAATATAGAACTGACATGGATGCACATTTTTCTCACATATTTTGGTAATTAAGCTTTATCTTCCTATTTGTAAGCCCACTAGATAGCTTTCCCTTTGAAGCTGTAAACTATGACACAAACAGGAAGTCAGACAGTCAAACTCACTCTCCACCTTTCAGAGTGTGGAGTTTTTGCTGAAAACCAACCGCTCAGCCAGGCAGTACATTTTCCTGGCAGTTCGGTGTGGCCATATGCGTATTGTGTCCAGTGGAAAGTGCAGAGAACTGACATTCAACATTTCTATAGCAAGACTTTTCAGAAGCTACTGTGGCTTTTCTATCTTCTCTTCCTCTATTCAGTGGCTAGATGCAGAAGAAAATCATGACTTGGCCTTTAGAGAAAGCAGACCCACACTAAAGGAAGATGGCCCTTGATGACTCCTGGAAAATTATTTGTCACCAACAAGGAACACCTGCATTGGATTTATACCTCGACTACAAATAAATGATCGTTTTAAGTCACTGATGCATCCCCACATGTGTTTATGTGCTACAGCAGCCATGCTATCCTAGCTTACAAAGTATCATGCAATCACATTTTGTGTCTATTGGGTTAAATAAAATTATTAAAATCTGGCTGTATCATTCAGTCATCCAGTATAAAGGTCATCCAGTATAAAGTATGTCCTTTGGGAGAGAAAGGGCAGATGAACAGTTAAATTGTTTGGGTTACCTCAAAGTCTATGGGACAACAGCATGTCAGCCAAGTGATATACTCTAATTTTACTAATAAATTGAGAAAATATTACTATTCAATCAAAACTAGAAAACAAATTAGGAGGTTTATGGTAAATGTGGCATTTTGCATTTGAAATATAATCCAGTTTCATGGAGAGGTCATCTTTAAAGTCTAGAAGAGTGACAAAACTGGAAAAAAATAAAACAACAGAAACAGTTAAACATAGTTACTACCAATAAACTCTTAGTACCAAGTGGAATGAATTTTGTGGTACAGAAAAATGGAATAAAACATTTTGTGATTCAGGGACATGAGTTCCCAACTTTGCTGTAACTGGAAATTAGTTTGATACTGAATACAGAACACATTTTGGAAAGCAGTAAAGGCTAGGCATAGAAAGCTAGATTTTATTTAGTAGGAAAATGGGATTTTATGAGCAGTAGCTGACATGCTCAGATCTATCACTGTCAAATACTAGTTATGGTAGAATATGGTCAATGGTTTGAAGTACAAAAAAAGTCAGGACTGAGAGACTAGATAAGAGACTATTGCAAAGTCCAGACAGCAATTTTCCAAGGTTATTTAGCAGTGAGTGTAGAATTTAAAGCCTCTCTTTCTACTACTACTATATGGAATGGGAAACTATATTGACAACAATCTAATACTCATAAATTAACATCAAAAGTATAATAAATTCTTAGGTATAAAAAGGAGTTTTACTTCTTGGAATTTTTTCTCTCTGTTGATCAACTGATGTATTATTTTTAGTCTTTCTAATCTAAATATATTCAAAGCAACGAGTTTCTAAAGCAATATAAAGATATCAATTAGATAATGAATAGCATGCAATTAAATGTGTACAACACAAAATATACATTTGAGAGACTATTCGCTGTTGTTGTTGTTTAGTAGCTAAGTCATGTCTGACTCTTTTGTGACCCCATGGATTGCAAACCACCAGGCTTCTCTGTCCATGAGATTTCCCAGGCAAGAATACAGGAGTGGGTTGTCATTTCCTTCTTTAAGGGATCTTCCCAACCCAGGGATTGAACCCGCTTCTCCTTCATTGGCAGGCGGATTGTTTACCACTGATCCACCAGGGAAACTCTTGAGAGAATATACTAACTCTAATATTAATTCATTTATCCATTATTTTACTATTCATTAAGTATTGATTCCCTACTGTTTTAGGCCCTGGAAATACAATACTTAATGAACAAAATTCTTGCCTTATGAAGCTTAAATTTGAATACTAAAGGTGAAAATAAGAATAAATAAATAAACAAACTCAGGCCATAGAAAATACTATGAATGATAACCCTATATGCAAAACAGAAAAAGAGACACAGATGTACAGAACAGACTTTTGGACTCTGTGGGAGAAGGTGAGGGTGGGATGTTTCGAGAGAACAGCATCAAAGCATGTATATTATCTAGGGTGAAACAGATCACCAGCACAGGTTGAATGCATGAGAAGTGCTCAGGGCTGGTGCACTGGGAAGACCCAGAGGGATGGGATGGGGAGGGATGCGGGAGGGGGGATCGGGATGGGGAACACATGTAAATCCATGGCTGATTCATGTCAATGTATGACAAAAACCACTACAATATTGTAAAGTAATTAGCCTCCCACTAATAAAAATAAATGGAAAAAAACAGAAAAAAATACTATAAAGAAAACAGAACAAGCTAAAGAGAATGAAAGGGATGGAGGAGTTAGTTCTATTTATAGAGGATCCACAGGGAAGGCCTTTAAAAAGAAATGACATTTAAAAATAATGTTGGATGAAAAGAGCAGTTGATCCCAGTAATGACTCTCTTGAGAAAAGTTATTTCCATACTAACGGATCGGCAAGTGCAAAGGCCCTGAGGCAGGTCCTAACCTGGCACACACGCCCTCGGTGAGGTTGGATCTGAATACAAAATAAAGTCATGGAGAGCAAATCATTAGTTCATGCAATACTCATTTGGATTAAAAATCACTGTATTTTGAACTGAATTACATTTATCTCCAGTGAAACACTTTTCAGAGACCACAAAATCCTTTGGCCTATATCTAAGCATTCTTTGGAGGGATTCATATTCCTGTAATTGTGAAGCCATGTGGAAAAGCAGATGGGGTCATTCCCATTTAGTGATTGTGCCAGCCTTAGAAGGATTAAAACAGATTATGTAAATGAGAGTTTGTCAACATAAGGTCTGACACAGAAGGGGGAAAAAAATATATATATATGTATATACACACATACACACACACAGCCACTACAAACCCACCAATTTAAGATTTCTAAAGGTTTTAGCTACTGACACTGTAAATGTTACCTCACTTTTGAAGAATTACCCAATTCTCATCCCCAACACACAGACACACACATATATTCATACACTAACACACACACAACCCTAAGCCAACACCCACTCGTGCATTCTCACAGAGCTTTGTTCATATTAACATCTTATCAAGGCTTGTGGTTCTGTCTTCCTAATATTTTCCAAATGGCAGATTCCCAGAAGGTACATAACAGTTAGCTGAGTGGAATCAAATAAGATTCCCTGTGATGATCCTCTAGTCTCTATGGGTCTCTATGTTACATCTGCTATTTCAATGGTCAACTATTTTAGCACTACAGAGAGAGAAAATAATCTAAGCAACAAACTCATATTAAAAGCACAAGTTAGGTTGTCAAGAGGGCTTCCCAGGTACCATTGGTAAAGAATCCACCTGCCAAGGCAAGAGCCGCAGGAGATGTGGGTTCAATCCTCTACAGGAGGAAATGGCAACCCACTCCAGTACTTTTGCTGGGATAATCCCATGGACAGAGGAGCCTGGTGGGCTACAGTCCTAGGGATCACAAAAGAGTTAAACCGATTCAGCATCTGAGCATGCACGCACACACAGGTTATTAAGAATGAGAGGCTTTCATTTCATCTCTTAGGTACATTATTCGTAAGGATTAGTTGAAGACCTAAAAATAGCCTAGAAGTTAAATGAAATAATTCCAAGTCTAAAGGATAAGAGAATACCAATGCATTTATCAAAGCCCTAGTAAGCCCTAGCTAAATTAGCAATTCTCTGATATTCCCACAGATTATACCATACCCGTGCTGGTGTTAGCTGGAGAAAAAACCCTGAAACCAACCTAGAAGAAGACAGACCTTGAAGACAGGTACAGAAGAGTAGACTGTCACAGTCAAACTAATTAAGGGTTTTGGTTTGCCACTCATAATTTACTCTGGTAAATCACCAGCTGGTCCACAAAGTAGATACTGCTGCAAAATGATTCTGATTCCTCCCTGAGGTCATTTAAATAGATTTTGCTTCATTCTTTAATTCCATGATTAATTGATGGCATATTCTACTATATGCACTTCTTATAACTCACAAGATAGATCTCCTTTTTATGGCCTATTGGCCCAACTACTAATTTAATATTAAGTCATTAATAATGGAAATAAATTATACATCTCCATTTCCTAACCTTCTCTCTCTGCTTTTACAAGGGAGAAAATAGCCATTTAATTAAAATAAATATAAACATCATTTAAAAAATCGGTAATAGCATGAATGATAATAGCCATTACTGAGCACCATACTAAGTATTTCACATACATTAGCTCATTTATTATTACTGGCCCCATTTTGCAAATGAGGAAACAGAGGCACAAATTGATTATGTAAATTGTTCAAGGGCACACAGCTGCTGACTAGCAGAGCCAGGATACAGATGAAGACAGTATGGCTTCAGAGCCCATTCTCTTAACTCCTGTGTGTAGACTGCTACTGCAGTAGGTGTTTTAGGAGAACAGCAATCATCTGAGAATTAAGGAGAATTTTTCACTATACTATATGTGAACTACAGAGAAGGCAACGGCATCCCACTCCAGTAGTCTTGCCTGGAAAATCCCATGGACGGAGGAGCCTGGTAGGCTGCATTCCATGGGGTTGCCACGAGTTGGACATGACTGAGCGACTTCACTTTCACTTTCATGCATTGGAGAAGGAAATGGCAACCCACTCCAGTGTTCTTGCCTGGAGAATCCCAGGGATGGGGTCGCACAGAGTCAGACACGACTGAAGTGACTTAGCAGCAGCATATGTGAACTAAGTTATCACTCTCTAATCTCTAATCCACCTCTGTATCCTAAAGTGTTAATGAATGACTAGGAACTGAGATCCAGCTGAGTCCTCTATGTCAACAGTACTGAGACTAAGCCTAATTTCCCATGAGGGCAAGCATAACTCACACTTCAAATATAACCTAATTGTTCAAATTCAAATGGTTTCATGGTAACTCATTCAGACTCATAATGTTCCAAGACAACCCCAAAGAGTGTCACAGCAGCTCATCCAGTTAACCAATTCTGACCAACTCCAGTTCAGAATAGTTTTAGAACCATTCAGCACAGCCTGTAAAAATTTTTAAGTACCTTTCCCTGCTCTTCCTCTCTTGAGAGGCTATGATGAGTTCATGAAAGAATTGCTTTCTACTGTGCAATAAGTTTTACAAGATCAGCTTTGCTTGATAATCACATTTCCCTGGAGGATTCTGTGAATGTTACTACAGTGTTCATTGATAAACCAAAACTAGAATTGACTGAAAGTTTGGAGTTTGTCCTAAGTAAGAGAGATGTCCAGTTATCAGATGCAGTCCATTTTCATTTCTACTCTTTTTTATTTTAATGTCCCATGAGTGCTGTTTGTTAGTTTCCAATGCTTTATTTTCTGTATAACTTGACTTTTAAATCTGGTCCATTCACACAATTTATTTTTTGATATCCAAGATTTGGGCTTATATTTCTATTTATAGCTTAATTCCATCCTAATGTCTTCTCTGGGCTTCAGCTGACAGTTGCAGTATGTGATATTCTGATATCTGACTCAGCCTGGAACCCAGGATAAATAGGATTATCAGTAGGAAAACACATGAAATGGCTAGGAACATAATGAGGTCACCTTAAGATGAAGTGGTCATCAGAAAGAGACATGTGAAGATTAAGGATGTTTGAAATTACAGAGGAGAAATAGACTGCTAGTAGGCAAGCGTTCCAGGATTATGGCCAAAAAAAGTTTTCTATTCCATTTTGCTAAGAGAAGTTATTAAAATAATTTAATAATGGACTCAACATGTACTGAGGATTCTGTCAGGCCAGTCATGAGACAAGGGAAGGCGAACAATTCTTAAGACACAACTTCTCCTTTCAAGCTGTTTAGGTCCACAGCAAATTACACTAAAACACTAATTCCAAGCACATTTTCATTTAATTTGGATTTGTTCTTTCAGAGGAATTCTTTGAGGTAGCGCACTGATTAATGCAGAATAAATTGTTTCGAGTACAATGAGGGATTGTTCCCCAAGCTTTCCTATTTGTGAAACCTCAAAGCTACACCACTGATCTTCTGAAATGCTTAATTATGTAAACAAAGTAAATAAACTCACCCAACCAAAAATATGCCTGTGTGTGAAGCTGATGTTTTATGGCTATAAAAAGTCAGACAAAAGTAGTATGAAATCAGAAACACATTATATTTCATTTTATTCACTGATAAAGTGAATGAAGCTAAATGGGTCATAAAAATGTATATCCAGTTTTATAGGGCACGAGGCATACATAGCAGCAAAAATGTCTCTCCTTTCTTTTTTGTTTTTACAGTAATTAAAAGTAAGCAACAAGCCCCACAATTATCTGAGTAATTAGACTTTCTCAATTAAAAACGAATGCTGATAAGATTAGCTTCATTTCTAGGTCACTTTATTTTGCACCATTATTAATTTATATCCAGGTCAGAATCTCGCAGCCAGCACTGTGAACTAGATAGGGAGTTCCTAGTTGTTAAGATTGATTTTTTTAGGGAAAAAAAATCCTACCAAGCTGAGGAATCAATGGGAAGATGCATTTAAAATAATTAGTACAGTGACTAATGTGTTGTAAACACTCAATAAATATTGATATTAGTGGTTATTATTTTAAACACACTTTAAGTAAACATGGAAATCTCAGAGAACTTACTCTGAAATAAACAGGACTCTAAGATTGTTTATGGTGAGAATTAAATATACTTTTTTTATCTGTTCTTATTCTTCTTGTTAATCTCATTATTCTTTCCCTCATTTGGGGGGAATGATGCTTCCTTTAGGGGACTTGAGGAAAACAGCGATCCAAAAGAAATGGAGATATTTGAATCTTTAGGACAGATTATCCTTTTCGTTGAGCAAAGCTTCACCTTCCTTTTCAATCAGCATTTAGATATGCAAGTGCAAAGCAAAAACAATCTTTTGCAAAGGGGGAATTTCAGATGCTTCCCCAAAGAGCCAAATTGTTTCACACGCTCATGTAAAAGTCTATTGTAGGGATGGGAGAAGTTACGTTCTACAGATTAGCTTTATTTTGGAAAGGGTTTTGTTTTTCCCCCACCATGGAATTAGGCATCCTTATGTCCTGTGCATATTGTTCAAATTTGGATGCTGAGGGGTGTGTATGCATGTGTGTGTTCATGCACATAACTATACATACATGCATATGTAACCACTTGTGTACAAGCATACCTTGCAGATTTTGTGGGTTTGGTTCCAGATCATTGTAATAAAGTGAATATCATAATAAAGTGAGTCACATGAATGTTTTGGTTTCCCAGTACATATAAAAATTATGTTTACACTATAGTGTAGTCTGTTATTTGTGTGTGTGTGCATGTGTGTGCTCAGTCACTCAGTCATGCCCGATGCTTTGTGACCTCATCAACTGTCATCTATCAGGCTCCTCTGTCCATGCAATTTCCCAAACAAGAATACTGGAGTGGGTTGCCATTTCCAACTCCAGGGGATCTTCCCGACCCAGGGATCAAACCCACATCTCCTGCATTGGCAGGCAGCTTCTTTACCACTGTGCCAACCAGGTGCGTAACAGCATCATGTTTAAAAAAAATGTACATACCTTAATTTGAAAATACATTATCCCTAAAAAACATCAAAACAATTACAATAATAACCTCAAAGATCATCCATCACAGATCACCCTAACCAATGAGATAACAATAAAGAAGTTTAAAATGTTGCAAGAATGACCAAAATGTGACAGAGAGACACAAAGTGAGCAAATGCTGTTGGAAAAATGGTGACGGTGGATTAGGTTGAAGCAAGATCGTCACAAACCGTCAATCTGTAAAAAAGGCAATTATCTGCGAAGCACAATGAAGTGAAAAGCAAGGTGTGCTGTAATAAGTGATCCCAGTGAGAATTCTGGAAGGAGGTATATATCTAGTCATTACTGGAAAAGAGACTACGAATGAGACCCAGGCTTGATGTAGTTCAACAGAGTATAAGGGATGCGCTGATGATTGCGTGATGGTGTAACTGTCATATGACACTACCAGCTCAGAGGTACAGAATAGTTTCCCCTAAAGGGAGTAAGAATTCTCATTGTCAATCATCCTTTAAAATAATAAGTTCTAGCAAAAGAAAAGGATTTTGATCTAGGGTGAGGGGAGAAGTTTCTTGGTACCTCTTTTGATTTAAGTCCTGCAGATGAACACTGCACGACTACTCCCACTGAAGGGGATACCGCGGGCCCCAAAGCCACAGTTCAACAGGCCAGTTAGACCACGATTTGGAGAGCAGAAAGCTCTATGGAAGCTGTATTCATTGTCAACTGCTGCTGTAACAAATTACCCAGAACTTAGTGGATTAAAACAACACAAATTATCTTACAGTTAAGTAGATCAGTCTGGCATGGGTCCCATTAGACTAAAGTCAAGTGTCAGCAGAGCTGTGTTTCTCTCTGCAGGCTCTAGGGGAGAATCAGCTTTCTAGCTTTTGCCAGTTTCTAGAAGACTGACTCCTGTAAATCTTGGCTCATGGTCCTTTTCCTCCATCTCCAAAGCTAGTGACAGAGGGTACTGTCTTTGTCAAATCGCATCACACTAATCTACTCCTCTGTCACCGTTTTAGTATCCATGTAGCTATAGGGGCTACAGTGAACCCAGCATGATCTTCCTATTTTAAAGTCAGCTAATTATTAAACTATTTGTACCTTATCTTTGACAAAGGAGGCAAAAATATACAATGGAGAAGAGACAGTGTCTTCAACAAGTAGTGCTGGGAAAACTGGTCTGCTCCATGTAAAAGAATCAAATTAGAACACTTCCTAATATCAAAAATTTTAAATGCATTTTAAAACCAAAAATAAACTCAAAATGGATTAAAGATCTAAACATAAGACTAGAAATTATAAAACTCTTAGAGGAAAACACAGGCAGAACACTCTCTGACATAAATCACAGCAAGACCTTCTATGACCCACCTCATAGAGTAATGGAAATAAAAACAAAAATAAACAAATGGGACCTAATGAAACTTAAAAGCTTTTGCACAACAAAGGAAACTATAAGCAAGGTGAAAAGGCAACCCTCAGAAAGGGAGAAAATAATAGCAAACAAAACAAGTGACAAATAATTAATCTTCAAAATATACAAGAAGCTCATGTAGTTCAATACCAGAAAAAAACAAACTACCCAATCAAAAAGTGAGCAGAAGACCTAAATCAACATCTCTCCAAAGAAGACATACAGGTGGCTAATAAACACATGAAAAGATGCTCAACATTGCTCATTATTAGAGAAATGCAAATCAAAACTACAATGAGGCATCATCTCACACCAGTCAAAACGGCCATCATCAAAATGTCTACAAACAATAAATGCCGTAGAGGGTGTGGAGAAAAGGGAACCCTCTTACACTGTTGGTGGGAATACAAATTGATATGGCCACTATTGGAGAACAGTATGGGGATTTAAAAAAAAACTAAAACTACCATACAATCCAGCAATTCCACCACTGGGCATATACCCTGAGGAAACCATAATGGAAAAAGACACATGTACCCCAAAGTTCATTGCAGCACTATTTACAATAGCTAGGACATGGAAGCAACCCAGATATCCATCAACAGATGAATGGATAAGAAAGTTGGGGTACACATACAAAATGGAATATTACTCAGCTATAAAAAGTAATGCATTTGAGTTGGTTCTAGTGAGGTGGACAAACCTAGAGCCTATTCTACAAAGTGAAGTAAGTCAGAAAGAGAAAGACATATATTCTATATTAACACATATATATGGAATCTAGAAAGATGATACTGATGAATTTATTTGCAGGGCAGCAATGGAGACACAGACTTACAGAGCAGACTTATGGACACAGTGGGGGAAGGAGAGGGTGGGATGATTAGACAGAATATCATTGAAACATATATGTCATTACAGGTAAAATAGATACCCAGTGGGGATTTACTGCATGAAGCAGAGAACTCAAAGCTGGAACTCTGTGACAACCTAGAGGGGTGAGATTGGGAGGGAGGTGGTCGGGGGGTGAGCTTTAAGAAGCAGGGGATATATGTATGCCTACAGCTGATTCATGTAGATTATGGCAGAAACCATGGCAATATTGTAAAGTAATGATCCTTTAATTAAAATTAAAAAAAAAAAAAGAAAAAATAACTTTGTCGTCATGCAACATACATATTTATAGTTTCTAGGGATTAGGATGTGGACATCTTTGGGGAGCCATTTTCCTACCTACCACAGGAGGTTTAAACCTATAAACCTAAAAATAAAATTCATATTTAGTACCCAGTTCTCACTTGGTCTATGATATAATTCTGTTCTGGCATCCGCAACCATTCAATATCTTTATGGTCACACATTATTTTTGTGAAATGGCTATTGTAGTAAAATTTACTGAATTAAAATGGTCATTTTAAGCCAACTGGTGATGTATGAATTATTTTATTATTCCACTGACAGGTAGCACAGTAGTTCACAAAGTACCAAGAAATTGAGTTTCAAATGAAAGTCATCCTATTCCCCCTCTTTTATTATTGATTTAACTCCATACAAGGGAATCGCTGTTGGCTTAGAACCATGAAAAACACTGCTCAGACACAGTGACACATAATATTTATACTCATTTGCTACTGTTTTTTATGCAGATTTTTGATAATCACATCAAATAATTCTCCATTGAACATTTCTTTTTACACGAGGTTTTTTAAATGTTTTAAAAATTATCTACTTGTTCAAGTACTTTTTTTTTAGCATGAGAGTTTGACATTTTTAAAGTTACCTTTTGAAATAAATTATCCACACATTTTATAGATTATTTTTCTCCCATTCGAAAATAGTTTTGAGAGAACATTTAAATTATACTTTCCAATTTGTATTTCAGTTTAAATATGTTACCACTTTCATTTTTCTCTAAGAAATCACTTGTAATATAGCTTCTCCTTTATAAGCAGCACATAATTTTCCATATAAATCATGGTCTGTACATTTACATGGCTCTCTTCTCATAGTGCATACATTTACCAAAAAGCAAAGCAGTATGTATTGCTTAAGCATATACAGTAATAATAAAACCCATTGAGACAAAAGTATGTTTCATGTTTCTAATCGGAACAGTCAATCTTTACTATGAGAAGTGCCAAAAGAGTTTTCAAAAAATTATATGATTCACATAGAGAGTACTCTCTCATCTCTATCACTGTCGATCCTTTCCACCATATATGGAAATTACAACTACAACTTAGCATTCATCTATCCAACAGAACCATTTAATACCTTTAATAAGATGTGCTATTATTTATTTTTAAGTCACATTTGATACTTTAAAATAGCCCGTTCCACAATAATGAGTATGATTGGGGAGAAATTATTTTATTTTTTTTTCATTTATTTTTATTAGTTGGAGGCTAATTACTTCACAACATTGCAGTGGGTTTTGTCATACATTGACATGAATCAGCCATGGAGTTACATGTATTCCCCATCCCGATCCCCCCTCCCACCTCCCTCTCCACCCGATTCCTCTGGGTCTTCCCGGTGCACCAGGCCCGAGCACTTGTCTCATGCATCCCACCTGGGCTGGTGATCTGTTTCACCATAGATAGTATACATGCTGTTCTTTTGAAATATCCCACCCTCACATTCTCCCACAGAGTTCAAAAGTCTGTTCTGTACTTCTGTGTCTCTTTTTCTGTTTTGCATATAGGGTTATCATTACCATCTTTCTAAATTCCATATATATGTGTTAGTGTGCTGTAATGTTCTTTATCTTTCTGGCTTACTTCACTCTGTATAATGGGCTCCAGTTTCATCCATCTCATTAGAACTGATTCAAATGAATTCTTTTTAATGGCTGAGTAATATTCCATGGTGTATATGTACCACAGCTTCCTTATCCATTCGTCTGCTGATGGGCATCTAGGTTGCTAGCTTGGGGAGAAATTATTTTATACTTTTCTTAAGATTAAAACCTATATGTAGCTTCTTGTAAATCTAACCTTAGGTCTACAATTTAGCATACTTCATATTTTAATTTTAAAAATCACCTTTACCAGTATTCTGTTCTTTAAACAAAGTAAAATAATCAGGAAAATCTTTTTTCCAACTTAAATGGACAATGAAATAGCCAAGAAAAAGAAGGAAAATATGAGATGGAACCCAAATAATAATTCCAACACTGGGATGCTGACCATTTAGTTGTTTAGTATTACAATTCTTTGTATTAATTTAATTAGTAATAAAGTGAATTTAGCCTATCAGTCTGACGACAGCTTATATGATCAATCCTACTTAGAACTTTAAAATCCTGACTTAAGGGATTTCCCTGGCAATCCAAAGGTTAAAATTCTGTGCGTCCACTGCAGGTGGCATGAGTTCGATCTCTGGTCAGGAAACTAAGATCTCTCATGTCACAGCCAAAAAAAAGAGAAAATCCTGATTTGATCTTTGCACATATTACTAGCCTTGCCTCCATCACTAATCGACTAATCTAAATCCCATGGCTTCAACAAACAAGCATTGTGCACTTACTAAAAAGTAGGCACTCTATTTGGCCTTTAAAAGAATTCAGCTGTGAACAAGTCCTACTTATGAGGAAGTCACCATCTATTAGCTGACTGGACAAGTCCAGAATTATCAACAGTATCGGGATAAGCCAGCAGTACTATGGTAAGAACAATCTCCACTGACCCACTGTATCTAAGTTAGAATTAATTCTTCCCAGAGAGTTGAGGAGTTTTCTACTGCATTGTGTATCATTCATGCAACCAATGTTATACATGAGGCAGACCAATAGTACTGTCTACTCTATTAATATTGTACTAAACAATATTAAATTTAAAAAACCATCAACGATAGAACAGATTTTTGAAGATACATAATTGCACCTTGTATATCATACGCTAATGCAATAATGTCTTACTCTTACATCCATCACCTAAGTCAAATACAACTGGAAAAACCATTGTAGGTACTAAATAAGTATTTATTATGTGAGTAAATGAATAAAGTAAATTGAGGTACCAACCTGCTCCTACCTATCACAATAGTCTCCTTGCCTTCCTAGTGCTTCGGACCATGTCAGTCCTCTACTGTGTGATCAAATTTCTGGCCCGTACCTACCTTGTTGCTCTTATTCTCTCTCTCCTTGCATCAAGATCTCCCCATGAATGTATATAAACAAACATACCGAAAATAAGGCAGTACTGCTCCCTTCACCTCTCTTACCTCAGAGATTAAACTAGTGAAATGGAAGAACATTCAACTAAAACTTTTAAGGTGTAAGTAAATATCATCTTAACCACTCTTGACAGAAATAAAATTAGATATTTCTGCTGTGCTTTGTCTTTATTCCACAAATAGATCATATTCTCCTCAGAGGATAGAAGATACCTTAATTAATATCTTAATACTCTCAATATTCATGTGGGCTTGCAGATAAGAAAGGAAGTTATTATGTAATTTGCCTAATCCACGTTTCCGTTGAATATTGACTAGCAACATGGTAATTAAAAAAAACAATTTTGAATATATTTCAACAAAAATTATGAACACATTTTCATAAGGTAGATGAAATATAAGACAGATAAGTCCATAGGCTATGCTCTCCATTAACAGCTATTAATGAAAAATATTTCTTTTCTCATATATCCACTTGATTTATGATTAGAAACCACTAGAATATAAAAGAAAAAAAAGCTGCTCTCAAATGCAGTGTGCATAGTATGAAATAACATAAGGATAGATTTAAAACAGGAGACTTGTTTAACATGACCTAGGACCACAGGAGCATGCTATTCTGACAGTAGTTTAAAAAAGTACAAAATCTTTCTGGGGCTCATTTCACTTGGCTGTGAAATGTAGTATGAAAGAAAAGCACCCAAACAGTTGGAAGAGCAAATGTGAAGGACTTGAAATGTGTGATTACCATCCTAGATGCTGTGCATAAAGGTACTAAGGGTAGAACTAGAATGGAAGCAGAGTTGGCAATTAGCAAGTTCTTCCTGCGGTCAAGAGATGACAACTCTGACCTAGAGTGGTGGCTGTAAAGAGGGAGAGACAGTGAAGACTTAGTGATCTATTCTGAAAGTATAACCCACAAGGCATCATGAATGAATTGAAAATTAGGGATAACAGGGATTGGTGAAAGGATGATGTACAGATTTTGCTCTGAGCAGCCGAGCGAACAGATGATAGCATCATTTATCGATCTAGAGTAAACTGGAAGAGGTTATCTCTAGGAAGATTATTTGTTCCACTGATCATTTTCATGAAGAACAAAATGGTATAGATACTACATAAAAACTGAAGTTATACCCAAGTACAGTTCACAATAAAATTACACTTGAAACAACCTTTAATTGTGAAGTAGAAAGTTGATGGAATATTTCACTACAAATATTTATAATACTTCACTTTATCCATGTTTAAAGCTGTTTAAATTACCAACTTCAAGTCATTTAAAAGACTGATTTATTATTACAAAGATTCCTGATCCATGCTTTTAATATCAATGCAGACATGGTCGATTCAAGGAGAAAAAAAGAAACACCGTGAACTCATCCATGTGTTTAGAGGACAAATTAAATCATTTTTTAAATAGCCCCAGGATGGTCTCAGTCATTAAAGAGCAGAAGGCTAATAAAACAACTGTTCCCACTAAACCATTTTCTAAGTTTTATACGTAGACGTCCTCCCTTATATATTTTATGGTCAATATATGTTAACTTTATAGAGAAGCATCTCTTCGATAGCTCTCAAAAAGGTTAAGAATCCAAGGTGTATTATAGGCCAATTTCTCTTCTCCATGTTGACTTTAAAATAGTCTAAAGAGCTTTTTCTTTGGAGGTGATTCATCTTGCTAGGTTTAACTTTTAAAAACACCCTGTTCAAAACTATGAGTACCTGTGTGTGTGTGCATGCAGGTGCAGATTCACAGTGAGCTGGCATCAGTCCTGAAGAACAGGTTTAAACAAATGACAAAAAAATCCAGACTCTTTTATCAGAAATCACACGTATTAAAAAGAAAGCAGTATCTACCAAACCTCATTCAAAATGGTGAAAGAGTTTATTACTTAAGAAATCAATTGACTTTGAAAGAAATAAGGAAACAGAACAGCAGGTTAGGTTCCTGCTCCAAAATCACCTTCTCTGTTTATAGATTGCTGTATTTAATTCCAGAGAATAAAAATAAGGAAGCGGAGCAAGGACAATTGTACAGATCCAGTGGATTTTAATTTATTCAATATTCTACCTAAAAGATTATGACACATCCACATTTTCACTGGACACAGACATATATTAGAAGGGGATACTGTCCTCAAGCGTGTTTAAATACTTCTAAAAATATTCTACTATATGTAACAATTTGTGTGGATGAGGTCACATTCTGTCATGTCTAATAAGTACCCATGTACTTCCTTGTTGACCCATACTGAATTATCAATTCCTTGGATGATGCTATACTTTTTCTTTTTTATACATGTGGCATATATAACACCCTTTCTTACGTAAAGTTGCCCATCAATGAGAGTTTGATGACTTAAAATGAATTTCCACTTGATAAAATAATGACCCCAAGGCAAATAAATTTTAAAAGCTTCTTCAGTGTCTGAGACAAATTACAGTGTCAGAAATAGAAATAGAAGCTCCAAGATTCCTAGGTTATTAGTGGGGTGGGTAGATACACTCATCGGAAAAACAAAATCCAAGTCTATCTAGCCACTTGTCCAACATTTGAACTCTATAAAATAATCCTTTTTTTTTCATTTTTAGATTCATCTATATATAGTCAACCCAGTAAAAGATATATATTAGGTAAAAAATGTATATATATTGCTCTATAATAATGCTGGAATTGGCTTATATAAGCAACCAATGTTTAGGTTCTGACAGTAAAGTCTAATGTCAAAAGTTTCCATTTCTTCTGCAAGATTAAAGTTCTCAGAATTATTATGGTTTTTAAGGGCCTCTTGATCAATCTCAGACAAAATTACTTTAAACATATGAAAGCATTCCTTCAAGCACTGGCTGTGTGTGTTCACTTAGTCACTGGTTACCTTACCAGTATATATTAGGACTAAAGTGAATGTAGAAGTTATCATTTTTTTTGCAATATTTTTTGCTTAAAATATATGTTTCCACTTACTATGAATACACAGATACACAGATGCTGCTGCTGCTAAGTCACTTCAGTTGTGTCCGACTCTATGTGACCCCGTAGATGGCAGCCCATCAGGCTCCCCCGTCCCTGGGATTCTCCAGGCAAGAACACTGGAGTGGGTTGCCATTTCCTTCTCCAATGCATGAAAGTGAAAAGTGGAAGTCAAGTCACTCAGTCGTGTCCGGCTCTTGGCGACCTCATGGACTGCAGCCTACCAGGCTCCTCTGTCCACGGGATTTTCCAGGTAAGAGTACTGGAGTGGGGTGCCATTGCCTTCTCCAGATACACAGATACTATCAGTTAATAGAAGCTCTGCATCATATCCCTGGAGGAAGGCATGACAACACACTCCAGTATCCTTGCCTGGAGAATCCCCATGGACAGAGGAGCCCGGTGGACTACAGTCCACGGGGCTGCAAAGAGCTGGACACAACTGAGCAACTAACACTCTCACATTCACACTTTCACTGCATCATATATTACTAAAATCTTGCTGCAACTAATATTTTAAGCCATCGGATTTACTTGTGTCATGACAAAATAAAGATTAATTTATCTTCTAGTTTCTTAATATTCTATATTTTATGGTTTTTCTTCATTCTTCATATGCACTTTTTTATGTTTCAGTGGAAGGAAAGCTAAAGATACAATAGTGCAGATAAAATTACATATATTTAATTTTTTATCCAGGAGCTTATACCTTACTCATTTTTACACTTGCTATATTCTGAAGTGGGTGGGATTTGTCCTTATTTTTAGCCTTTGAAACCTGCTTCTTAAACTGAGGTTCTCCAAATACCCAAGTGCTCAATGATTCTTATTCTTCTAGGCTAGTATTTCCCCGCTTCCTGCTACATATGCTCAGACTCCCTTCCGTTAGCAACAACTACACCATTATCACAGTCTACTATTATGTTCTGGGTGATATGAGGTACATTTATCAAGGGCTCACCACATACTCTTGCCTACTGAATAGCATTAATTTTAAATAAAACAGTTCTCAAGAGACCACAAAAGAGCCACTCCTTTTCCTGAGGCGTATGCATGAACTCATTCCACTTTAAATGCTTTCACCTATAGCACCTCTACTGATAGAACACTAATGAAACCATTTCTAAAACATTTTTTCAAAGTGCTCACTTGTCCAGCTGCTTCTTTACAGACCCAAGTTCTCAACTGACTCAAATAATATATCCACACAAAGAATTGTGCCACACAGAGAAACTTAGATATTCAAGTCTAGGTAAAATGTACATATTTATTTAGTCCTTCTTAGGACCGTTTCTCTCCTTGTCTCTCCCTCTCTTTTTGCTTATCCATATTTTAGAGGGTAGATAAGAGATGTTTACATCACAAACCAATGAGGAAACGTTTGAGATAGATGTTTTGACGTATCTTAAGTGATGCTTTTGCCATCTAGAGTTAACAAGAGACAGAACAGAAGGGAATATATTCATAACTGGTTAGTGTGTCCCTTTGAAAACTCTAGTGTGGCTTGGATAGGATCCCAAACTCGCAAGGTTTGTAAACATCTTTCCACTTTGATTAATTATTTAAGTATTCTCTGAGGGAGATATCATAGTATAGACACGGAATCCAGTATCTCTCTTAGTCTGGACTCCCATTTGTATGACTTTTTACATTTATTTTCAGCACATTTGGAAGCAACTGACTGATGTCCCTCTATTTTCAAAGAAAGTCAATTAGGTCTGTAATAATCAATGCAAAGAAAAAAAATCAGGGAGGAATACAGAAATATTCCACATTACAACTATTTTCTGTAGTAGTTACAAGCAGGGACTCTCAACTCCAACCCACGAGCTGAAAGATCTGGACAAATTTCTTAAGCTCTGCAGTTGTAAATAGTCATCATAATAGTGTCTTCTTCCTGGGGTTGTCATGGGAATGAAATAAAATTATACTTATAAAATGTTAATTACTATGCCCAGCACTTATAAATGTTCAGTAAACATTATACCAGAGCACATCAACATTCCCGTACAAATGCTACTCTGGGTTTCAGAAGACAAGAATGTTCCTTAGATTCTTGGGAACCAGTTCAACCACCCACACGTCATTAATAAAGTTATGGTTGCAGAAGAAAAACTGTATTTTTGCAAGTGTGGTAATCAGCCCCTGACAAATACCATGACAATTATAGGAAACATGTATAATAATTATGAACCAGTCTTAAGGAAACTTGTTGAAAATCTTTAGTGTAATCGAGTCTATGTACATGCATGTGTACGTGTGTGTGCCATATGTGTGCAATGCCACCACTGATGAATTCAAGATGCAGTTTAAGTTTGCTGTGAAGTATTAGATTATATTCTAGAACTCAAGGACATCAAGGGCTATGACCCGGAAATCAAGCTGTGAACCAGAAAATCTCTCAGATCAGGAAATTGGAATGAGTGGGAAGTTCACAGGAAAAACAGGAAGATATAACACGGGGAATTATTTAATATGGGGAAAGTCAGCATTTATCCTGGAGGAAAGCAAAATAATTAGGAAGATCAGCTGTCTCTAATCAAGACAATTTATAGGAATGCAAAGTGAAGTAACATTTAATTTCCTCAATATTCCAGCCACTTGACATATGTTTTAGCTGCTATTTCCGAATGCTTGGGCATGCGTGCTAAGTCACTTCAGTTGTGTCTGACTCTGTGTGACCCTATGGACTGTAGCCCACCAGGCTCCTCTGTCCATGGGTTCTCCAGGCAAGAATACTGGAGTGGGTTGCCATTCCCTTCTCCAGGGGATCTTCCCAACCCAGGGATTGAACCCACATCTCTTATGTCTCCTGCATTGGCAGGCAGGTTCTTTACCACTAGCGCCAGGTATTGTTTAACTGATGGGAACCAGGTAGGTGCAGAGGTAAAGAATCTGCCTGCCAAGGCAGGAGATGCAAAAGACACGGGTTCGATCTCTGGGTCGGGAAGACTCCCTGGAGAAGGAAATGGTAACCCACTCCAGGATTCTTGCCTAGAGAATCCGATGGCTACAGTCCATCGGATTGCAAAAGAGTCACTCACGACTGAGCACATATACACATTATTCAACTTAATCCTTACAGTAACTCTATCAGGTAGATATCATTGATTCAACTTTGCACAATGAGCAAAACCGAGGCTCAGAAAGTTTCCCAGCACCATATAAATAATTAAACGCAAACATTGGATTGCAACTCAAGACTAGTTGGCTCTAGGAATGAAAGGTTAAAATCAGCCCTAAGCTTGCCTGGGAAAATGACTGGAGAATTTTGTTTTCCGAGAACTAAGGAGTCGAGATGATTGGTAAAGTCGTGCCTCTTTTGTCGGCTAGGTACAACTACTCTTAGGCTAGTGAGGAGGGGCTGTGTACTGACATGCAGGCCTTTATCCTCTGTTAGCAGAATGACTATCATTGTTGGTGGGAAATCATGGATAGAGCTTCCTCGTGTCAAGTTGCCCACATGAAGCCTCGCTCTTACCCCAAGTGCATAAGCTGCACATTCGCACCTTACGTGTGTATTCTGGGTGCTTCTGGGCCACTCAGTGTCATTCCAGCTTATCTCTTACCTTGTATCCCTCTATACAGCTAAGTCGACATAGTATTAGACTGAATTCCACTGCATCTGTGAGTAAAATTGCCAATTTGATCCCCTCACAACCACAGTGATCCTGCAGGCTCCAAAGACTATTACACATTGTCACTAAAAGTCATATATTCGGCCGAAAAACAGACGGCTTAACAAAACTAATCCTAGATCAATGACTTGCGATTAAAGTCAATCTATTTCTGGCATTAATATCAGAGATCATGAAGTTAACTAAAGCTGTTTCCCTCTTTTAAATGGATTTATAGGATCACAGACTTCTCCTGTGAAAAAATTATTTTACTGCCACTTTTAAATAGTTTTTTCCTTTTCTTTTATTATCCCTTTGTTATTATTAAAAAATTCCTCTGGAATAAGAGGCTTTATCAGCTGTGCCAATGAAAGAGATATTTACTGGCTGAAAAAGGGATCACCAAACCCTTGATGACAGGGCGCAGAGACACTAATTAGGATCAAAGTGAGAGAGGAAGAATATAAAGGACAAATAAATAAAAGGACAGAAAGCCAGGTACGACCTCCACACATAGGTTGTCTGGGACAAGCCTTTGGTGGAATCAGTGTGTGCGTGAGAGCATCAGTCGATCACAAATATGTCCATGAAGTGATAAACAGAAGAAGGGGTGGGGAGAGAGAGAGCTGTGCAGACAGCAGATAAGGTAAGTCCCTTAATCCTAACAGAGAATGTTTTTGGTAGCCAGTCTTACGTGACAGCTAGTCTATTTCTATTTTATCTGGTGGACGAACCATTTCTCATTAACGACAAGACTGTTAGCAATAAGCAATGCTCCAATAATTGAAGATTTGAACAGCAGGCTTAGTCACCTCTTGAGAAAGAAAATGCTAGAAATCTTTTAAAAACCTGGTAAAACAGATTCTGGGTTTTATCCTCTAAAAAGACATACCTATATAAACCATTGTTCTATTGCCACTACTTTTACCTTAGCTGTATGATAGTCTCACCTAATGAGCTTTTAAAAATTTCTGATGTCAGGGCCCAACCTCAGATCAATATAATAAAAATATCAGTTCTAATCCCAATGTTTTCATAAGTCTCCCCCAGGTGATTTTACTGAGCAGCCCCACTGGAAAGAATATCAACTTTGAGGAGAGGTAAAACTGAATTTGATTTTTGCACATCTTTCTATTGGCTGGAATGATCCTGACCTTGGTAAAGTTCTCTAAGCCTCAGTTTTTCCATCTATAAAATAATGATAAACTGCCCAAGAACTACTGCACAAAACAAATGTGAGGTTCCTAAAACATGGTTGTCTTACCGAAATTTTAGTTAGAGTTTACCAAAAAGAACTTTGTATATTTGAATTTATATCACTAGTGATAAATAAGAAAATTATTTTGTAGGGAAAACAGTACTTTGAGTTCAGGTAGAAGTCTTCCAGCAATATTTTTTTTTTTAAATCTCACAAGAATGATACTGCAGAACAATTGATTATTTCTAAAAAGTAAAAACACTGGATTTCAACCAACTTATTAAATTTTAATAGTACACAACCTCCCCAATCACTTAATAGCTGTTTCAGTTTTCTCATCTCTCAAGGGGACAGCATATGCCCCACTAACTCCACAAGTTTGCCATAAGCAAATAAATATAAAAGTGTACTATATTATTTTTAAGTATAATCACAAGACTACACTTAAGTCTTGAGATTATATAATTCTTTACAACAATTAAATTTCATTTTTATGAGAATTAAATTATCCTGTTATAAAAACTAAATGGCATCCACCAAGACTCTAGTTCATTACTATTTTATCCAAATACCATTGTAACTAATATATTTTCATTTTTATTCCATATTCCAGCTGTTAAATGGCCCATGCATTTTTATATACAGATATGATTTAATCAGAAAACATATGTACCAACCTGATACCTATTTTTCCTAGCACTCAGCTTTTAGGTTTTCAGATATTCATTTGAAAGTTCTATTTTTTTAATCAAACACAGCTAATTCCATTTTGAAGACTGTGAAATGAACAAAAATGTCCCAACTATAAGGAACATATGCTTTACTTTCAAACATCATCACTGATTTTATTAAAACCACATATAAATTTCAAAACTATTTTTGCCATTTTATTATCATTTTCTATAATCATTTGAATATTCAAAATGTTTTTAATTAACTCTACATTGTCCCATGATAAATAAGAAATACAAATAACAATTACAAAAAAAACTTTACTCATAATTGCTACTATCTCATTTATTAGACATGTCTTATTAAAATCAGTAACAAAGGAACAACAAATTTTGTTTCAAATATATTTCCTTAATAGACTAATGGACTCCTAGGGATGACATACCTGGGGATATCATCCACAAAGTATCGACTGTATGTCATTCAGCACTGGAACATGGTGGACATATTTTCCAACTGTTTAAACAATTTTATAGATGGCCTGTCAGTCGTTCAATATTATTGTGATTGCATAGGCATAGGATATTATGTTTCCCCCACTTAAATAAGGTGAAAGTCGTTCATTCATGCCCGACTCTTTGCGACCGCATGGACTATACCTCCATGGAACTCTCCAGGCCAGAATGCTGGAGCGGGTAGTTGTTCCCTTCTCCAGGGTATCGTCCCAACCCAGGGATTGAACCCAGATCTCTGGCATTGCAGGCAGATTCTTTACCAGCTGAGCTACCAGGGAAGCCCCTACTTAAATAAAAATTAGTTGTAAAAACCATCCTGGCAAAGTAATTAAAAAGAGATTCTTGGTAACATAGACAAGGATTATACTCAAATGCTTCTGAACAAATTTGGTAAAGACACTCATCCAGGATGAAAACCTTAAATCACATGATTAGATTATATGTCATTATTTAAATTCCACAATCTAGCAAGAAACTATATTACTTAACTGTGTGTTCAGTTGCTGAACCGTGACCAACTATTAGCTACCCCATGGATTGTAGCACACCAGGCTCCTCTGTTCATGAGATTTTTCAGGCAAGAATACTGGATTGGGTTGCCATTTCCTTCTACAGAGGATCTTCCTGACCCAGGGATCGAACCTGGGTCTCTTGTGTTTCCTGCATTGGCAGGTGGAGTCTTTACTACTGAGCCACCTGGGAAGCCCACTCATTAACAATGAATAATATTCCTTTTAACAAACTCCTAACAGAGAGTAAAAATATATATAAATTGGCCGACCATTTTCCATAAGGTCAAAATTGTGATGAATTAAAAAAGAACATAAAAATGAGTGGAAAATACCAAATTATGGTATAAAGGGTAAATTCAGGCCATGTACACACACTGTCTTTTTAATATTTTGCAAGTTTCCTTATTGTCTAAATGACTGAATTTGTGATGGTTGCGTTCAATTATTTCTGTCATCCAAGCAATTCAAATGGATCAAGAGAACAAGAATCACTTCAATTTATTAGTGATTTGTCCAAACTGTCCTGAAAATATTCGTTTGCTAGGTTACCTGAACTGAGAATAAAGGTAGATGATAGCATATCAAAAATAAACATGAGATTCATTCTCTTTCTCCTCCCCTCTCCCTCTCTCTTTGTCTCATTTGCTTTGTTAACATTTCAGGTTACTGGAAACTATATAGTAATATAACCATTTTTAAAATTTCTGTTGCAATAAGCAATTTGAAAGTTCTCGATCAGGAAACAGGAGATCACAACAGTAATATCTTAATGTTAGTATATTTATCTCTATCATAATATCAATGTAATATCTTTAGCCTCATTTATATGCTAATATTTATTTACTATTATTGGTAACCTTTTTACCCACATAGGAAGTTTTCATCTATTTATTTTGCTATGTATTACAAAGTACTGCCTCCCTGCCCCTTAAAGATCTTTCTTCTATAGTAGCAATGATAAATTTGAGGACGCCTCCAGATATTCAGCTAAAGTAATCATAACTCAAATGCATTAAATTATATTAAAGTGGCAATAGACAGTCAAAGTTAGTTATGCAATGTGTCTGCCCACAGAAAATACAAGTGTAAAAAAGGAAGATTCAGGATAAAAAACCTAAAAATAATCAAGGATATTCTAATAAGTATCCTTACTCTAATGATATGCAGGCTAGATATATGTTAATGACATTTTTCTGGACTTCAACACTGGCCATCAGCTTTTCTAATTATGTGTCAATGCTAGTTTCTGTTCTAATCAATGCTAATCAAAGTGTATATTTAAATTATTTAACACAATATTTCCCAAATTTCTTTACTAAAAGGTTGTGCTGAATATACATTAAGCAAATAAGATGCCAACACTAAATCTAATGTAGCCATTCCTTTGCTGATACAATAATGCCATCTCTAATTTACTTATTTCAACTGAAATCTACTGAAGTTCAAAATTAAAGGAATATTTTCATTATTATTACTTAACACCATTAAATGATATAATTCGGCTCTAATGATCAAATTGTAATGGTTCCTTTAAAAAGAAACCCTGGAAAAACTGGTCTCCTATTGATCTAATAGGACCACTATACTGTTATTGTCATATTTGTAAAAGCAGTTGATGATATTTTCTATTTTCCATAGCAAAATAGGTTGACTAAGAACTGTCATCCAAAAAACTTGAGATTTCCTATTAGATAATTACAATTTATAATATCTCTAAAGACACTCTGCCAGAGATAACAATATTAATCAGTAATACAAAACGATACAAAATAATATATTTTTGTTGCTTTGCCATCAAAAAGGCAATGGCCATTTTAATTCAATATGTACTATTAAAATACTTTAATATATGGGGAAAAAGAACATTTTGCCCTGCAGAGAGTTTGGCAGTAAAGTGTGTCATATATTTACAAGAATAACTTCTACTTGAAATGTTATACACATAAGGAATACCAGTATATTTCAACCTCATTACATTCTCTGAAAACCAAGGTATTCCACAATGGGTTCTAGAAAAAAATCAATCTAAATGATATGAAATGAGTGTGCCTGTTCATAAAAAGCTCAAGTTATTTACATCAACAAGATCCATCTGAGTTGGTTTTCTCTTTCCATTTTATCTTAGTGTAAATTACTTATTAGCATTCTTATTGTTAATGGTATCAAAACGTGATGAATGGAACAAGGATAGAAGCAAAAAAAGCACACTACTTGCTCAAGCCACCTAAAAAGAAGCCTTAAGGACTTTCTTTTACAACAAAAGCTATATATCTTCTCTTGATTACTTTCTGAAGACTAATCAACTGCATGCAGGTCAAGTGAAGTCAGAGACCATTCATTCAGGAAGAAAACTTTCAAAAAGCAGAGCTAATTCTTGGAAAAGTAGACTCTAAAAGCAACTCAAGAGTGATGTACGGATTAGCCAGGCAGAAAATAGAATCTGTGTCACCATCCTCACCCTGGGAAAATGAAGTGGATTAAAACCAAACTAATTGGCTTGTTAATGTCATTTTGAGGTCATAAATATTTCTTGAAAGCCCTAGTGTTCATCAAATTTTATTATTGTCATTCATTTTTCATTTAAAGTCAGTCTGGTAAACCATGGATGATGTGAGCATCATCTTGCACATCCTAGATGGAAATGACTTACTATAGTCAAAAGTCATCTAGAACTGGCACACATTTTTATCCCCGATTTTTTTTTTTATGTCTTTAAGAAGAGCATCTTCACTTTGCTATTCACAAGGAAAAGCTGACAAAGCATTCTCTTAATGCATAAAGTAGTGTGTGGATTTGCAAACAAACCAATTTGTTTGAAACTCAGGGAAGCAAACAATGCATATGAAACCCACAAAGCACTACTGTGTGTGTCTTATAGGGGAATCATAAGAGAAAGTGAATCGAATGACTCACAATAGGATATGTTTGGAAGGAGATAAACCTTTTATATCTATGAGCATAAAGACGCATAAAGTATTAAATAATTTTACCTTAGTTGTACTTATTTTTGCATATGTTAACATTTAAACTACCAGAAACAGCTCCTGAAATTGGTTATGCTAATGCCTATTGCTACTCATTTTAAAAGGCAATTCCACTTAAAACCAAACCTCAGGCCTCAAAACAACAGTTAAGGTCAAATGAAGCATACCAAAGTCGATATACACAAGATTTGAAAAGCTCCAAATTATATTTCAATGACTTGTTTAATTTGTAAATCAGCCCAATCAATAAAGCATATGTTTAAAATTCTAAAGACATTTTTGGGTAGGTATTTCTTTAAACCAAATTTAACCTCAATCCCCCAATAATAAGTATCTCCCCAAATGTAAAGCTGACTGTTTCATTAGCCTCCTAAGGGGCATATTAGATATGAAAAGAAAATTGCTTTGAAGAATAGCTGAAATCATCATGTATAAGCTAAAGAACCAATATGTGGTTAAATAAAAATATGAACTTCTCAAAGGTAATTACTATACAGGGCATGCAAGAAGTCTATGAGTCTGCCAGTGTGTTAGGGAAATATAAAAATGTGCATTAAAAAATTATAGCTCAATGTATTTTCAAGAGATGATATCAATGATAATTAAAAGAAAAAAATTACCTAAATCATAAGGATTTTTATTTTCTAATTAGTTAATTGCAAAGACAGAATGGTGTCTCTTACAATCTAAGACTTAAGTCTTTGAATGCACATTTGAGTATTTCCTTAACACACTGCCGGGAACTGATAGATAGCTAAAAAATGTTAAGATTTATACTGAATCCTTATCTTATTGAAATCCATAAAAAAAACTTTAATAAACCATTTTAGGAAATAGAATGCTCTTTGACTTGAAAGGGAGTCCATAAATAGCAAAAGCTTTCAGATCCAAGAGTTCATTGGCAAAATGAAACTATAACCAGTGGTTTGATCTTTATTAATCAGCTTGTATTTCATACTGCATTTGGTTGACTTCAAATTGTCAGGTTTGAGGTATTTTTTCCCTTTGTTTTTAAATTTATTTATTTTTAATTGGAGGATAATTGCTTCACTGTGTTGAGGGTGTTCCTACAAGCCTATATGATGTGCATTTCGACACACACTTGCCATGTAGGAATATGGAATTGGGCATATCAGGCTCTTTTACGCTATAAAATACATTACTTAACTGCCTTTTTCTGATTATAGGCATATCAATCTACTTTCCGATTATGATGTGGATGTCTATTCTGGATCCCCTTACTTCACTATTCAAAGGAGGACTTAGAGATCAAAAGCCATTTTATAACTCAACAAGGAAAAGATCTATTTTAAACTTACTAATTTATGGAAGGAGAGGGCACACACAAGAATGACTTGAGCATATATCTCTAACAAAAGAAATGACCGTATGCAGATTTAACAACAACAACAAAAAATAAAAAAACAGACTGTTAACAGGCTTATCCTTCAGGTTCACACACTATAGCTCTCATCCTCAGGGACTAGAGTTCATATTTTCATTATGTCTGCCTCTCTACCTCACTGGAGTATGAAAAAACACGTATATTGGTACTAGGAGTTAATAGTGAGGTAACCCTCCCTCACCTTTCAAGACAAGGAAATATGATTGATACAGTTTCTCCCTTAGAGCTAAACCAAGACTGGAAGGACACTGACCATCTATTGAAGCAATAAGAAGAGGTTAGAGGTATGTATTATCTAAAGGAGAGGAGACATTTCTAGTGTACTTAATCTGATTCCAACTTCACAAACATATTTGCATTGCTATAATTTTCCCTTCCCAAGTCCATATACAGGGGTCAATTACATATGAGTATATGTGATTGTTAAATATCTCATTTATAATATCTGAGCTTCCATTTTGATTATGTTAATTTTTTTCATCTTGTTTAAAATTAACTCCCCCATCACTATGGGTCTGCTATGAATAAGATAAGGCAATCAGGTTTCTGGGTCTGTAACACTAAGTAATAGATTCTGGTTGATGATAAATTCACCAGTGAAAGGCTATATCCTCTGAGTTTTTTTGGAACTTTTCCTGATGGGACCCATGATCACCACTCAAGGATCTCCTGATTTGGGACTGATTCAATATTCCCAAGACAGAAGAATTATATAACCCTACCCAAATATCAGCTTGAATTATTAATATATCACAGATAATCAATCCCACTGATACAGCTTCTCCAACTTCTGGGTTTAGAATGTGGTAAAGCCTCAGTAAAGAGAATATAGCTTGCAATTTCAAAGAAGTTGGCAGATTAAAAAGTGCCTCATAGGCTAGAAGAAAAGCAGAGGTCAGGAATTATTACCCCTCTAATCCACGTGTTTGTAGATATGACTATGTAGCACCAAACATAAGGATGGAATTTACTTAAGTGTAATATAAAAATATAAATACAGTAGTAGTAGTGTTAGTTGCTCAGTCATGTCCGACTCTTTGCAATCCCATGGACTGTAGCCTGCCAGGCTCCTCTGTCCATGGGATTCTCCAGGGAGGAATACTGAAGTGGACTGTCATTCCCTTTTCCAGAGGATCTTCCTGACCCAGGGATCGAACCTGGGTCTCCTGCATTGCAGGCAGATTCTTTACTGTTTGAGCTACAAGGGAAGACCCCATAAATACAGTGCTGCTCACCAACTAAAGAAGCAGAAAACGAATAACCATTCAATGGAGGACTTCCCCCACAGTGACCTATTACAACAGAATCAGCACCAGGAAAAGATTCCCAGATTTAAACAGTAAACCATGTTGCCTTTTATACAGTATATGAATGAAAGCGCCAAGAGTAGCTAATTAATTATAGCTGATTAGTGTATCAAATCTCTTGGTAGAATAAGCAAAACATGAACTTTTTATAATTATTTGGAGTCAGTGCACTCTAAACACAGTATACTTCATCTGTGAAGCATACACATTCTAAAGGCTTGTGTCTTTTTCTAAAGTTGTATATCTTGGTTTCAGATATTGGGATTTGAGAACTAAGATCATATGTGACGATTCATAATACATTTCAGGAAGGCAGAACATTTTAAATACACCTGGAATACAGAAAAACACAATGCACAGGTTCTAGTTTGTGCTTATTTTGTGGAAATGTGAAGTCTGAGATGATAAACTTTAAACTGCGCTAAAAACAGGCGCAGTTTAGAAATGCACCGACCTTCAGGATCCAGTAGTTTCTCTATGCCCAACTGATATTTGGCAACGTTGAATGCATGTTCCAGTCGTTGTGTGGCTGACTGCTGGCAAACCACACTATTCCAATCAAACAGGTCTGGCCTGAAACACACACAAATAAAAAGACAAATATAAACTGATTGAAAATGTTTCACGAGATTCACTTCAATTCTGATTTTTGATTGACAGACAACCCATGACCACATTCCTCAAGAGGTGAGTGTTCCTCTTCAGTACTTCTCAATGACAGTTCTCATTCAAACCAGGCACAATTATAATAGAAGATTCAGAAGAAAACAAAGTGGAATTGATTCTATTTTATCCAAGCAACAAAAATGTGTTCATCTCATCCAATCTCATGCATTTAAAGAGCAGCTGTTTGTTGGTATCTTTTAATTCTACAAGCCCTGCCCAGACCTCTTGCCTGAACTTCAGCCTCACATCCATCTGCTTACTCAGTATCTCTATGAGAGTCATGGCAAGACTCAAGTGTCAAAAAGTGACCTTCTGATATTCATCCCCATCTGCACTACCCCACCTCACCTACTTGTCTTATAGTTCTCCCTTCCTCAACAATCAATAACAAGGTCAAACTTGTGCAGCTCAGTATAGAAATCTTGGGGTCAACTTTGATGACTCTTTCACCCTCACAGAAGTTAGTTGGAAATATATCCAGCATTTGGCCACTTCACATTTTCCTCACTGCTAGTACGGTAATCCAAACCCCCTCTTAGCCTGCACAGATCACTCCATTAGCTTTCTAACTGCTTCCCTCTTCCCACCCTTGCCCTTGTCAATCTATTCTCAGCAGACTTGTTGCAGTGATCTGGTAAAATGTTCCATCATAACCTTCTCAAGTCCCTCGTATCGGGGGAGTAAAATTCATTGATTTAACTGTGACCTACAAGACCCTACACGCTCTGGCTCCCCATTAACTCTCTGATTTTACTTCTTGCCTCCCTCCTCATATTCCTCAGACAGGCTAGATCATTTCCTGCATCTGCACTTGCTGTTCCCTATGCCTGGAATTCTCTTCCCCTAGACATTAACATGGCTCACTCCTCCACTTCCTTTGAGTCTTTACTCAAAAGTCACATTGATGAGTTCTTCCCTTCCCTTCTCCCATCTAAAATTGCCTGCCCCCAAAACAAGTGTACATGGAATAATTTCCTATTCCTCTTGGTGGCTCTATATTTTTCTCCTTAGCACTCAATATATTGTACATTTAATTAATCTTATTTATCCATCTTCCGCACTTGAATGTAGAATAATTCCTGCCAGGTGTATTCACTTCGAGAAATCCAGCCTGATACACAGGAGGGGCTCAACAAGTATTTATTGACTTCACCAGAGAATGGTTGAGAATATACTATATGATTATCATTTTCCTTGATAACAGAGAAATACCCAGTCATGTAAGAGGCAGTTCTTATCTATATTGATTTTAAATATACTGAGGAAAAAATGTGTACATCATAAATTATATACATTTTAAGTATGATAAATACAGATAATAATATATAAAGTTTTCTAAAATCTGAAGGAAAAATATAAAGTGTTTTCTGAGGCTTAAGGGAGTCTTAAATGGTGATTTGGGTTTAGACTTAAGAAAAGTGCTTGAGAATAGAATTTTAAATTGTGTGGCTATTAGAGAATCAAAGCTCTTAGGGAAGGAAAGTGCAGAAGGTGACAGTCACTCAAGCCGCCATGGGCCTGGCTCCATTGGGAGATTTCCAGTATCAAGTGGTGGGAGATAGGGTGAGGAGTGGGGATTGGGGTGAGTTTGCAAAAGGCCTTGGCTGGTTAGGAATGACAATTTATCGCAACAACATTGGAAACCAATTGTTAAGTGCTTCATCACCTTTCCTGGATCACAGATACCTTTAAGAATCCGATGAGTTCTATGAAACTTCTACCTAGACAAAAGACCTATCCATATCTTTTTAAAAAAAAATTTGTTGTAGTGTAGTTGGTTTACAATGTTGCGGTAGTTTCTGTTGTACAGCAAAGTGAACCAGCCACACATATCCATGTACACCCTCCTTTTTGGATTTCCTTCCTATTTAGGTCACCACAGAGCACTGAGTTCCTTATGCTATACAATAGCTTCCAACTAGCTGTCTATTTTATACATAGTGACTATACATAGCATATGGGGAACTTCCCTGGTGGCTCAGACGGTAAAGCGTCTACCCGCAATGCGGGAGACCTGGGTTCAATCCCTGGGTCAGGAAGATCCCCTGGAGAAGGAAATGGCAACCCACTCCAGTACTCTTGCCTGGAAAATCCCATGGATGGAGGAGCCTGGTGGACTACAATCCATGGGGTTGCAAAGAATTGGACATGACTGAGTGACTTCCCTCACATACATAGTATATATATGTCAATTTCAATCTCCCAAATCATGCCAACACCCCTTGTTCCCCTTTGTTCCCCCTTGGTATCCACATGTTTGTTCTCTATGTCTGTGTCTCTATTTCTGCTTTGCAAAGAATATCATCTGTACCAATTTTTTCAAATTCCACATATATGCATTAATATATGATATTTACTTTTCTCTTTCTGACTTACTTTACTTTGTGTGACTGTCTCTAGATAGAATTACAAAGAATTTTAGGACTTTGGGGTCTGTCAACGGACTCCTGCTTAAGAATTCATGCTCCACAGAGAGGATGCTATGAGGAAAGGCTTAGCTGTTATTTTCTAAAAGCAGAATTCAAAATAAACATACAACTTTATTTCTCCTCTGACTCTCATTTCTTTTTCTCTACTTGCTCCTACCCTGTTTAATTCACCAGGCTTCTGTGCACTTCTTAGTAAATCTAATCTCCTCTATACACTCCAGATTAACTAGAATGACCAAAGACCTTTTAGAACCTAAAATGTGTATACACACATACACACACACACACGGAGCTGTCTCTAGTCCTGTGACTGTATGAAACAAAAATTAAATCCTGGATTATTTGGAGAAAGTTTTAACTTCACTATGCAACCTCTGCCCCATCTTCATTTCTCCATCTCTCAGCAAGGGAAGTGGAAAAGAATATAGGTGGGAAAGTGTGGGAAACTAGTTTCTCATCTACAGCACAGTAAACACAGTTAAATTAATATGATTTTTTTAAAAAGGGATTTCTTCCACATTTAAGCCCTTTCCCCTTCATCTTCTCCCCCTTCTCCCTAGCCAGTAACTCATCACCTGGATGAGGAGTTATCTGAGCCATGTAATCTATTTGAGCTTCAGTGTTTTCATTTCAAAAAGAAGGCAATGATGTACTGAATGGTCTTTGAGGTCTCTTCTAGCATTAAAATCAATCTAATAAAATGTTATTAAAATACACCATTTATTAACACTTTAAATAACTGTGATTTTCAAATGCATAAAGAATTGTAAAACTAACCAACTGAAGAGGAAAGCCACATACTCTCCTCCCATGCTGACCTAGACTATAACTCATAAATAAGAATGTGCAATCAAGGATCACCAGCCTTCTGAGAAAACTGACATACTGAGTGAGAGAGCATAGCCTAGGAGAGTCCTCTATGAATCCAAAACCTGGGCTCTACCACATATTAACTGCGAAAATATTTCAATCAAAAGTGGAACCAGAGGATACAAAATGGAGAATTCCACACATGTGCCTTAAGCAGAATGTAATGTAAGAATTCAGAGGCTAGTTTTCTATAAACGCCTGCTTTACAGAAATCAAGCCTTATCTCCCAACCAATGAATATCCACTCAGAATCTCTTCCCATCCTTAAGGCAATGAACTTACTGCCTGCACTCAAGCTGGACTGTTCCCTCTTTGTGATCCTTGCCCATACACACAGTCTGCCCCAAACTCCCAACAGACTCACCTGTATCTCACTATAGCCAATTTCCCAAATTGCAATTCCTCTGTTATTCCTGAATAAACTCAATTTCTGATCGTTTGAGATTGCCTCCTTTTATCTTTCTATTTTGGGTGACACAGTCAAATGGTCTTAGATAAATCATATAACCTCTCCTGTGCCTCAGTTTCCCAATTTGTGAAATGGGGACAATGATAGTATGTATGTCATGAGAAAACAGATGGGCCATTGACCATAGAATAGTGCCTACACAGTAATAATTGCTTCAAAACACTAACTTCTATTACTTTGTTTTAAGCTTAATTATATTTATAAAATAACAGTAAAACACTTTCAATTTATAGATTCAAGCCAAGAACACCTAAACTTATAGAAGAGATATAAATGTACAATACCACTGATGCAAGAATAATAATATAATAACAGAATAGAAGGTGGAGAGAAGAAGAGGAAGTATATATAAGGATGATAATTTCCTCATCTTTCTTTTCAGGTGGTGAACAGATCTTGTCTAAACTTGATGAAAATAGGTATACAACTGTCATTTAAAGTCACACAGGCAACAACTGTAAGAATAAAATGATTATAACATAGTAATGAAATCAAGAAGTAGATGGGGATGAAATGTAAGATGTGTGGGCTTCACATTAAGGAATAAATCCATCTACTGTCAGAAATGAATTAATAAAGAAATAAAATATTTATAATTATGAAAACTATCAGAGAGAATAAAAGAAGTTGCCAACAGTAACTACTAGCAAGTAGAGTGTGCTGGAATAGGACTGGGATCAGGAAGATATATTTTATTTCTTTCTGCCCTTTTCTTCCCTAATGTCTGACTGTTTCTAAATCATGTGCTATGTTACTTCTATGGGAATAAACTAAGAAATTAGAAAGAAAATTTTATTGCAACTATATACTTAGTGCAATTTATTTGCATATTTTGAGCATGTCTTATGTCTTGTGAAAGTCGCTCGGTTGTGTCTATTTGTGACCCCATGGACTGTAGCCTGTCAGGCTCCTGTGTTCATGGAATTCTCCAGGCAAGGATACTGGAGTGGATAGCTGTTCCCTTCTCCAGGTGATCTTCCCAACATTTTTGGGGGATCAAACCCAGGTCTCCAGCATTACAGGCAGATTCTTTACCATCTGAGCCACCAGGAAGCCCAAGAATAATGGAGTGGGTAGCCTATCCTTCCTTTCTCTGGTGGATCTTCCCCACCTAGGAATCAAACTGGGGTCTCCTGCATTGCACGTGAATTCTTTACCAGCTAAGCTAATTATCATTTGGTTGTTTTTCCCACAGAAGTAGAATCTGGCTTTCTTTTAACTGCACTGTAGTGAACTCTGTCTTTTAATACTTTTAATTCCTTACATATTAAGAGAAAATTTAGCCTTAAAAAAAAATAAAACCACTAACAGACTGATCTTTGGCAAGGCTCTTTGTCAATTCCTATGCTCTTTGTCAAGTTCACGCCTTTGTTCTACATAATCTCTCAATTAATTGAAATCAGGACACTTCATGACATTCCTGTGTTTCAATGACAATCATCCTGAAACAAAAAGTTCAACCATTTTCTTTCTCTTTAGATAAACAATATGAACATTTGTCAGAGACAAAAAGAAGACAAAGATGATTCATGAAAGAGTATTAGCAACTTTGAGAAACCTCTTGAGAAGTAACCATGTATAAAAAAGGAGTTACTGGTGATTCATTCAATATGACAGAAGAATGTATCAACGGAGATATTTGGAGAGGCAAAGAGTAGGTCAGGGACAGGGAGGGAAACCTAGATATGTTTACTGCATTACTTAGAACTATATTCAGAAATCATGAAATAAAATATTAACAAATGTAGTCTGTGAACATGCTGGCAGGACTGACGTCATCCACTTGAAAAGAAAATGCTAGCAAGCCAACAAGGACCACATAACCTGATCCTCAATATTTCTGTTCATCTGCAAATGTGTACATGAACAGCAAGATCATATGTTCCAGCCCTTACCATGAAGCATGTGGCTGCATAAATGAACACTGCCTTATAATGCAGAATGAACGTCTCTATCCCCTCTCATCTGGCTTTATTGAAGCTGTGGAATATTTTTCTTCGTGTCACACGTGGGGGAAAACAACATTTTTACGTTGTTTAACATGCCAACTGAGAGTGAGCCTGCCTCCTTTCCAAAATCAGGTTGCTGAGTCATTCACCTGGAAACTCAGTCTGGATGGGGTTAATTAAACCCAGCTGGAGCAAGACATCTGACAAAGATGCTTATTTAGAGAGCGTTTGCTCCCAGACTGGTAAACCAGAAAGAAAATTTATATTCTGGACACTTCTAGAAGCAAGATTGGCACAGGAAAATGGTAGAGTAGACCTGTCGAGAAGCCTAAGATCAAAATGAGAAAAGATAAACTGCATTGAAAATCAGGGAAGATGCAGACCAGTGGCATTTCAAACACAGTTAATAAGGCAAGCATTTGACCCTGGGGACTGGGCTGGGTAAAAGAAATGGGTAATAAGAAAACCAAAGCAGATGTTCCTTACGGATAATGTATTATACATAGAATGTATATGAATGCATTCATTATATATAATGCATGTATTTACCGTGTTGTTTTGCTTTTTCTTGAACTGTTATTAATTCACTTACTGATCTCCTTTATACAAGAAAAAGCAAACAACTATTTTGTTATCTTAGAAAAGAGTGTAGTATGACAAAACCCACTGAAAAAATAAATAAATAAATAAATATAAAAAAAAAAAAAGAAAAGAGTGTGAATACAGTTAAGGACATTTGGTTCACTATGTCACACTGAGTTCCTCTTATGAAGACGGACAGAACACTCTCTCTGACACTTTACAGGAATCGCTCTGCTATTACAGAGCAGTTGTTTCTTTTGTTATTCTGAGCACCGAGTCACAGAATTAATTGTGGTCTGCTCTTTGCCTTCGTTGCTAAGATGCTCAGAACCTCTTTTAACCCCAAAATGAATATATTTTTTTTTTCCAAAATGTATATTATATATATCTATACACACACACACATATGCAGGGCCTTATAGTTTTTGCTATCTAAGTGTGTATCTGACAAGAGAAATGTTTCTTTTTCACATTATTAATCTGATGATGGTAATTAATTGCACTACAGCCACTCACATAAGATCTGCAACTATTTTTAATGCTAGAGTTGAGGTTCATATTAACACATTATTTGTACAGAAAGACCAACTCTATTCTTGGCAAAGTTAGAATGTAACCTTGATTTTCTGGCAGAGTCTCAATTTCAAAGGTGCTGATCCCCTCCCCCATCATAATCACATTCATGCTCTGAGAGTTTTACTATTTCACAACTAAGTGATATATCACTTTAAAAACAGGATATTCTTATTCAGAGCATCCCAATGGATGGATAGATCAATATGGTCAACATAAAAATATGCTGCATCGTGGAAAATGATCTGGAACCAGCCTGGACAAAAATACATCAGTCTCTAAATTAATACTTACAAAAAATTATTCAGTGTCTCGGAAATCTCCTTACCTATGACTGTGGATGAGCGCGTTCAAGGCCAAACCATCAGACCAACTGGTGGTGAAGTTAATGACATTAACCTGTGGATAATTACGAGTTGATTGTCGGACCCAGCTCAGGAGTATCTTCTCACTGTTGGTTTGTTGCAATCCAGCCATGATATTTTTCATTACATTTTTGACCTACATGTGGAAAGAAATTTTCATAAGAAAATGCATGAACAAGAAGCACACAAACTTAAACCTAACTAGTTCAGCAGCGGTGGTGGATTTGCACTTATCAGGAAACCCTCCCATGATTAAACGAGATTCATTTGTGAAAGGCTTGGCCAGTTACGGGCACCCAGATTCACCCACTCCTAGAAGACAAGACCGGAGAAGGCAATGGCACCCCACTCCAGTACTCTTGCCCGGAAAATCCCATGGATGGAGGAGCCTGGTAGGCTGCGGTCCATGGAGTCGCGAAGAGTCGGACATGACTGAGTGACTTCACTTTCACTTTTCACTTTCATGCATTGGAGAAGGAAATGGCAACCCACTCCAGTGTTCTTGCCTGGAGAATCCAAGGGACGGGGGAGCCTGGTGGGCTGCCGTCTATGGGGTCACACAGAGTCGGACACGACTGAAGCAACTTAGCAGCAGAAGACAGGACAATGGTCAGTTTTCTCCCTGCCTCGAGATGGTGCTCCTTAAACAAAAGAATCTTGAAAGATGATTCTCAACAAAGTGTCTGGCGTGAACCAGAGCACCAGCCGCAGACAAAAATGACGGGCCGGCAGGTTGGCCTGGGTTGGTTTCTGCCTCATTTGCCCCTCTGCCCACAGCATGAAATCCTTCCCACGAAGGGTGGGTAAGGAGTCCCTTTGTGCTTGTTTTGGGCAGGGACGTGAAAGGGTTTCAGGTCAGTGAAAAAGATGTGGAGATATGTGGTAGAACACTCAAGATGCTCACACGCACAGAGAGGTCAGATGGTGCTAAGCCAAAGGAGGCCGTCTTGTGTGCTAGGTTCAGGACCAACCCCCCAGGGGAGGTCAGGAGGCCGGCTCCATCAGCAACTCCCACTGCTCCTCTGAGAAGTCATAGCCTCCTTCCCAACACATAGTCCCTGGACCACCTCCAGAGTCACCGTCAGAATTCTCTACCTCTGCCTTGTCGGCTGTGGTCATCTCTGCAACGTCCCCTGTCCTGAGATTTCGGCCATGTTGCAAAAGATGTGGTTGAAGTCAACAGCAAACAGCATGATGACCAAGAAAACCCAACGCCGGGGCCGCTTAGGCAGCCCCGTCCCAGTTACTTGGCAACAGGTGTGATGGAGATGGCAAAGGAGATGAGGGCCGCCGTGATGTCTCCTAGAAAGTCCAACAGGGGCCTGCACCAGCCCTGCCACTTGTTCATCAGCCTGGCAGCAGCGAAGAGAAAATCGAGGGCCCGCAGGGACCCCAGCAAGAGCGCGGTGAGAAAGGCAGAGGCTGCGGGAGAGAAGCGACTCTGCCACCAGGGGGCGGCCTCCAAGCGAGCAGAGAAGGGAACGCGGACAGGTCGCCAACAGTGCACCAGCAGGTGCGCGGGAGGTTCTGGGAGGGGCCCGGAGGTCACGTGGTGGCGTTGGTTGGGCCCCGCCTACCAGGCTCCCTTAAAGGGAACAGACACCAAAACTGCAGGAGAAGGAGGGAAAGACCAGATTCGGTTTTCTTTTTATGAATTGGTTTTTGTCCATTTGAGTCTCTCCTTGGCTCTGTGTAGGTACAAATGCCATTCGGCAGGTGATTGTATTTCCAGCTGTCATTCTTCTAACTGCGCTGACGCAGAAATCCATTTTCTAGGTTTCCAGCATGCAGTTGACACCTCATTATGAGACAGCCCATCTACATATTCTGTTAAAAGAATAATTACCAGGCTACTTCTTTAATATAAGCCAGGCCCCTTATCACATACTTAAAGGAAGGATATAAGTAAATGTGACTTGTTTTACCACCAAGGGCTTCCCTTTCAGCAAGTGTAAGGTCCATAGGCTACCAACATTTGATCAGATGATGAATATTTATTGTGTATTCTAAATATGACATTTTATTTTGCTTCTTCATCCACGCAGAAGTTAACAAATGCCTTTGGGGAAAATACATATTTTAACATCTCCACTGTTAGTCATCCTTTTATGAAAGACTCAAAGCAAATTTTAGGATAGACTATTAAATCGAACTTTAAAATACTTGAAGAGGATTTAAGATGATGTTTTGTAAACGTGGTAATGATGTGAAGATGTGAAATCTCTGCATACATTTGTCACCATCCCTTGATAGCTAAATCTATTATGTAGGGGTGGATTATCCAGTTTTCTTAATTCCTTCTTGACCTGTTTATTTAGCCAGTTACTTAGTGAATAAATAGGTCAAATAGTTATGTAAGATATGTCATTTTCCTTATCATATTCTAAAGTTATAAAATATGCAGCCTCCATGTATAGAGACCGTCAGATGAATCCTGTGCTGAACCAGGGTCAGGATAGCATATACTGGCTCAGGGGCTGTGATGGATTCGCACTGATCAGGCAGCCCTCCCATGATGAATGGGATTCATTTGTGAAATGCTTGGCCAGACTGCCCTCTATGCACATAATGTTAAAGGACGACAGAGTATTCAGTCCAAAGCTCCTTTAGCATCGTTATGTCACTAATTCAGCTTATCAGCCTCAACCTCATTGCTGTTGATTCTACCTGGGTGCAAATGTTGCTGAGAAAAAAGAATTATGAAGGGCAATGTGAGGTAACAGTTCTCATATTCCTACATAAAAGACAGTTCCCAAGAAATCTGTATTAAGGATCAGTCTCAGTCAGACAAGGTTTCCCCAGTGGCTCAGTGGGTAAAGAACCTGCCTGTAATGCAGGAAACGTGGGTTCGATCCCTGGATTGGCAAGATCCCCTGGAGGAGGAAATGGCAACCCACCCCAGTATTCTTGCAGAGATAATCCCGTGGACAGAGGAACCTGGCAGGCCCCAGTCCACACAGTCACAAAGTGTCGGAAACAACTGAGTGACTAAGCACACAGACACAGTCAGTCAGACACTGAACTGCTCCTAAGGTGAGTTTTGAAGCAAAAAAATAAAAAATTCCCCACCCTCAGAGCTCGTTGCCCCTTGGAGAGTTATTTAGTAAATAACTATGTGTGTTGGGGGGGTATATACATCTATTTTTAAAAGAAAAATAAAAAGTCTTTGAGCACTCATTTTAAAAAAATGACAAGTAGTTAATGGGGCAAAGAAGGTGGGATAGACATGGAGATGTACTACCAGGATTCTCCTTTAAGGAAGGGGCTTGTTTCTCCAACTGTCATGAGCAGAAGTTACCCCTGAGTCCCCTCAGGAACTACTTGAGCTGCTGAGGCATGTCACCTAAGGTCACACCCCTCCTAGGGCAGCCCACCTATCGACTGATGAAGCGAAAGTGTATGAAGACTCAACCATGTCAGCCCCACTCAGGACAACTCTGAAGGCTCATTCCAGCTCCCAGCTCTCCACAGAGTTCAAGAAGGCTCTTGGGTGCGTATCCATTAACATCCTGCCTGCAATCTCAGAGTCTGTGTCCCAGAATTCATGCTGTGCCTAAAAGGAGTTACAGCAGAGGGGCATGACTGAAGAAAGGAAGGAGTAGTTTTCTCTTAAGACAAAGAATGGATGGTAGTGTGTGAAAGACCTGCAGAAGACCAGATTAAGACCTGTTTTGCCCAGAAGGCACTAGGTAGGCAGGAGGTTACAACAGAAAGGGCTTTAAGCAGCACAAAATCCATCTTTCTCTTGTCCATATAAGATAATACAAACATTCTAGTGTGAAGGAGCCCTGCAACTGGGTATTTCTTTGTAGGCAGCCAGCAAAGGTGGGGGCCGACCTGATACCGGCTCAATTTAGTGGCTCAACCTGATACTGAGCAAGAACCCTCTGGGACTCCTGGACATAAAAGCCTTCCTGTGTCCCCCATTTCTTAATTACAGGAAATAGGCTCCCTTCAGCCTCCAAGACCTTCCCTGAGTTCCAATCAGCAGGTTCAAATAGGGAAGTAAGGGGATACAGAGACAGGGAGGAGCCATCAAGAAAACAATAGTGAAGCCTTGGGAGCAAGGTCCTAGTTTTCCCTCAAGGGATACACATAACAATACCTTTGAATTGTTTTGCAGAGACTGAAACCCCTACCAGGTGGAAGAAATTAACAGGTAATGATTGGAAGTCTACAAGCACTGTAGACCCCAGACTGGCTGGAACCAGAAGGTTGATGATGCGGATTCCCACTTACCTTCCCTCCAACCAACCAAAAGAAAATCCATGAGCTGATCACACCCTTTTCTTTGAACCATTACTATAAAACTCTTCACTATGCACCCCCCGCCCAGGTGTGGTCACACAGTTTTGAGGGCATAATCCCCCTGTGGCCCCCTTTGCCTGGCAAAGCAATAAAGCTATTCTTTTCTACTTCAGCCAAAGCTCTGTCTCTGAGAATTAATTCTGTGTCAGGGTACAGGGGCTGGATTCGCCTTCATTAGCAGGATGTGTTTTTATCTCCAGCTGGTTCCCAGAACTGAGTTGAATGCCCCTCCCCCACAAAAAAAGATAGTTTGTACCTTTAAAAGATGTAAGAAAGGGACACCTAACATATTTTCTACTCCACAGTTTTGCTCAAGGTTGCTTGCTCCTCAATACAGGCATTATTTTTCCAGCTAATGATTTCATTTAAGTAGAAATTGGAAATCCAGTGACAGAGGAGATGGCATTGACATTCCAGAGTTTCTGCAAGTTCAGAGAGAAGGCCACTGCAATACTAGTAATAGCAAAGTGTGTGACACTGGAACCAAAGATTAACATCTTTCCATCACTTCATGTCCTTCTTAACCTGATAGGCCTGGAAAGTATATTAGGTTGTCCACAATGTCCTTTAATCTTGACTGAGATTCAAGGGCTTCTTTGACTATTTAACAGGAAGGCAAATATGCACTCTTGGTGAAAATGTCTTTTGTGATTCACTGGGTTATGATGAGGAGTACTGAGTGGGGGTAACTCTTAAACAGTGTTTTCGAAGTTTTAGGAGAACAGGACAGTGTGATAGAAGAGAGGGAAGGAGGCAGAGGCTGGAAAGAGTCTACATCCTTGCAATCAATTGGAAATGGTGATGCAAGGACATACAAGGAAAAAAGAAGACTGTAAGAGAAGTCTCAGATGAGGAAAGACTGGAAAAGCATTCCTTCTCTACTTCTCATGTGAAAGTCCTTCCCCGTGCTAATTAAAAAAAAAAATAAAATAAAAATGAGCACACTCACAAGCAAAGGAAGAAAAGATCAGACAGGGTGGTTTTGAAACCATCCTGCAGTGAGTTGAGATAAAATTGCAAAGGCTTTTGAGGAAATAAGAAAGGGTGAGATACTATGAGAGACAGTTTGAGTGAGGGATACAATTAAAATAGCCTTTGGGGGCTCTGAGCAAGCCTAAGTTCTCCTGCTGGCTTTGTCATGACCACCATTTGTGCAACTCAAAGTATTTTCTGCACTCTGGGGTCTCTCCATGAATGAAGGAACAAACAGAACAGTCTCTATCTTGAAAGCAGGACTCCATCTTGGGCCGGACTGTGGACTTTGAGCTATATGCCCAGTATCTATGGAAACGACATACCAACTGGAAAACTGGGCCCCCAGAAGGAAGAGCCCTAGGGCTCTCCGTTGCCTAAAAGAATACTCTAATTATCTGTGTAACCGAATAGAATCATACATTCTATTATGCTTATTGGGGGTATGACCACAGGCCTATTGATAACTGTCCACTGTTAACTACCTAGGCTTAAGGCTTATGAATCACGGGTTGACTTTGATTGTCTCTTTTTCCTTTGTTCAGACTAGTTTCAGGGAACCTTATACACTTAGGGTATATAAGGTTTTCACAAAAACTGGTTGGGGTCCTTGGCTAAGAGGAGACTCCGCCTTGGGCCCACCGGTGTAATAAACTGCACTCCAATATCTGCATTGTCCTTCTGAGTGAGTTTGTTTCCTGGAACGCGTGGCTACAACATAAACAGTTTGTTATTGGGCTATAAGATAAAAACAACTGTTGATAGTCCATTAGAAACATCTGTAGCAATTTTATAGAGTCCTATTTATGTCTGTTGAGTTTGGTGATAAAGAATAAGCTTATTTTCATAATGCTCCAATTTCATTGTAATTTACATACAATGCAACAGCGGGGTGGGGGGGGGGTTGGCGGTGGCACTGGATGGTTCCTTCCTCAAGATAGTTTGAGAAGTACTGAGCAACAGAAGGAAACCAGTTTGGTGAAGGGCCCTATGCTGCCTTGCTGGTTCTATTTGACACCATTGCTACATGAAAAAGGCCCCGAATTGGGAACCTTGGGCTCTTTTGAGCTACTGTCTGCTGTGAGCTGCTATGCTTGTTCTCTCTCTCTCTCTCCATATTGCTATAAAATAGGACTAAGCCAGTTCAGAGTGTTGAGAATAAAAAGATATGTGAGTCAATTGGGAGAACAATATGGGTGCTGAGTTGAATAGGTATACCTCTGGTCTACATGCTGCCTGCCTCTGAGCAGGACCAATCTACAATTCAAGATGAAAGTCAACCTTACTAAAGGAAGTAGTGGTACCTGCTACAATAGGAATGGGCCTCAAAGATTATGTTCAGTGAAAGAAGCCAGATATAAAAGAATACATATTGTATGAGTGCATTGGGTATGAAATGTCCAAAAAGGCGCACATACAGAGACAGAAAATAGATGAATGGTTCCTAGGGTTGGGGTGGGAAAGAGGAGTGATGGTAACATGGACATGAGATTTATTTTCAGAATCATGGAAATGTACCAAAATTAGATTGTTGTGATGACTGTACTATTCTGTAACTATTCTAAAATTTTTGACAGATTGGGTCAAAATAGTTTGAGAAGCACTGGGCAACACAACTAAACCAACTCGGTATACTTTGATTTTTACACATAGAACAGGTACATTTATGATACATACCTTTGATCTCAAAAAAAGCTGTTTTATAAAAAAAAAATCTCTACTACTAAGAAGAGCCAGCATCTCAATTATCCTCCACTTTTTAAAATATGAGTGGGAAATAAAGCATTATTGGCAAGATATGCCTCTCATGAAAATGCTACTCTGTACTGAGTGCTTTATGGAATTCTCTCATTTAATTCTGATAAGAAATATATATGGTCATTATTGTTTTTACTTTTGATAGTAAGGGAATTTTGGTCCAGAAATGGAGGACATTATATCCAATGTCACTAAGATGATAAATAGGGAAGTTTAAACTTAAGCTCAAATCAGTCTGAATAAAATATTACATAATCTTCACTAATCCAAATGACTTGTGATCTGTTTTGGTGGGAACCCAAAGCCAGGGCTTTGTGACCCCAACCTAAAGGTGTGGGATGGGGAGGGAGGTGAGGGAGATTAGGTATACCTATGGCTGATTCATGTTAGTGTATGGCAGAAACCATCACAATATTATAAAGCAATTATCCTCCAATTAAAAATAAAATAAAATGTTTTAAAAAAGAAGACCCTTGCTGAGGTGGTTCTGGAAAAAAAAATACAGTTTCCAAATCAAACTATGAAGTGAATTTGTGTATATAACAGATATACAGATCACCATATCCCAGTAATCTCTTATTGGCATTAGTTTACATTGAGAATACACATGATTCACAAAGGCTTATTGAGTTGATAGTGATTAACAGAAAAAAATACCTCTCTTCTTACAAAACCATGTAGATTTACTGTTAGGTGAGTTACAGAAGACACATATATTTGAAAATAGTTTTATTAACCTATTGATGAGATTTTGTTTTTGCCTCATTTGTACCCAGTGAAATAAAATTTAGAAAAATATTCCTGCAAATGTACTAGAACCTGTTTTATAATCTGCTGATACTTCACAATGCAAATGACAATCATCCCAATTTAAAATGAAGCACTGTGGAGATGGGCTTTCCACTGTTAGAGATACACATTTGTTTTGCAGGTCAAGGGTGAAAATGAAAGGAAGGATCAGCAATGTGTTACCTCCCCTTCCACTGTACTCCCCCTCCAAAAAAAAAAATTCATCAGGATTCTTACCTGCCAGTGGAGGATTATATTCCAAATCAAGCCAAGAGTCAGTTTATGATTTCCATCTACTATGTCAGAGCTTCCGATATTCACTAAATCAACCTGTTAAAGATAAAGGGAAGCATTTGAAGGAAGCAGACAAAATGACTGTTTGAAAAGAAAACAAAATGCTAAGGTAATTGCATTTAGCTATTTCCAGAGCCTAAGCAGCATTATAGCATTTGAAAAATAATCTAAAAATGAAACAAACTGCAATTTGTAACTGCACTTTCTGTAACAAACGAATGTCTCCAAACGTTTACAAAGAGAGTGGAAATAAAGGTACTTTTAGTATATAAATAAATTACTGCAGATTAGAGAGTCCAGTAAGAGTATCTCCAAATAAAATATATAACAAAGCTAATTCATAAAAGATGCCTGCAATTAAGAAGTGCTTCCTAGTACATAATTGAAACTCAAAAAAAGACATTTCATCAACCCTTTGATCTAGCTCAAGGGAGTGCTATTGTAATTAGGGGTGACTGCAATTGACTGAAATGTCCTTGCTTTAGAAATACCTGTTAGAACTCTACTAAACAATGGGGTTAGGGCTTCCCAGGTGGCTCAGTGGTAAAGAACCTGCCTGCTAACACAGGAGACTCAGGAAACCCGGTTCAATCCCTGGGTCAGGAAGATCCCCTGGAGGAGGAAATAGCAACTCACTTAAGTATTCTTGCCTAAGAAATCTCATGGACAGAGGAGCCTGGGGGCATTGGGCAAGGGAGGGGTGGTACAGTCCATAGGGTCACAAAAATGTCAGACACATAACTTAGGGACTAAACAACAACAATAAGAAATGGTGTTAATGGCCAGCTCTCTTTTCTCTATCTGGGAGTGGATTTGGGAATTAAAATCTGGCAGAGTTTTATTTTTTCAAGACAAATCCTGTCTCCTGTCCTTCACACTCCTAACATTTTTAGGTGGAGTCAGGTTACACATAAACATCAGGCAAATGAGCCCATGAAAAGATATTCAACATCACTAGCCATGGGAAATGCAAATTATAACCATAAAGAGCTAGCACTACAGACTTATTATAGTGGCAAAATTTTTTTTTTTAAAAATAGTGACAATATCAAATGTTGATGAGGATATAGAGAAATTGGGTCACTCATGCTTTGCTGGCAGAAATGTAAATAGTACTGCTACTCTGGAAAACATTTTGACAGTTTCTTACAAAAGTGAACATGTGCTTACTATACAATCCAGCAACTGGGCTTTTAGACATTTATTCAAAGCAATGAAAGCTTATGTTTATACAAAACTCTGTATGTAAGTGTTCATACTAGCTGTATTTGTAATAGTCAAGAACTGGGAACAACCCAGATGCCATTCAAGGGTGAATGGTTAAACATATTGGTACATCCATACCATGGATGTACAGACTACCACTCTGCAATGAAAAGGAACAGCTATTGATACAGCTGATACAGGCCGCAACTTAGGTGAATCTCAAGGGTATCATGCTGAGTGAAAAAAAAAAAAAGCCAATAACAAAGGGTCGCATGCAGTATGATTCTATTTACATAGCAGCTTTGAAGAGACAAAATGATAGAAATGAAGAACAGAGTAGCAGTTGCCAGAGGTTAGGAACTGGGGTGGGATTGGAGGGGTGGGTCTATAAGAGGGTAGCACAAGGCATCCTTGTAGTGATGGATCTATTCTTCACTTGACTCTGATGATGGATACACAAATGTACACATGTGACAATGTTGTAAAGAACTAAAAAAAACATGTGCACATGCACACTGAGGAATACTATTGTGAATTGTATCATTGTTGATGTCCATGGTAATATTATAAATAAGGTTAATGTACCACTGGGGTAGAGCTGAGTTAAGGGTGCACATATATTATACTTATAACTACATGTGAATTTATAATTATCTCAAAAAAAGGTTAACCAAAAAAAAATGAGCATCTAGAGATACTTTAAAAATATATCAAATTAAAGCAAATATGCAACTTTAGATTAAGGTCTACATAATGGAAGTGAAACTGTTAGAGCAAGCATTGAAGGTTGAAAATTCATTCAGGTTTCTCTCCTTACTTACTATCCTAGGCTCACTGATGCCTTTGGTTACATTTTCTTTTGACTATCTTCAGGATTCTGTCATTTTGTCTTGTTCTGAGGGCACTGACTTGAGAGAGCTTCCCATTTATCCTCCTCTAGGTAGCTTCACTAAGTAGTCAAGACTCATTTTGGTTGAACCTTTCATTCTCTCAGGCTCTAAACCCTTACTGTTACACTTAGATCTGTCTTTCCCTCTCGTTTCTTCCTACAGTAAGATGGGTTTACCATTTCTCACTCAATGCTAAAATATATTCCTTATCATTCATCTTAATTTTCTAAATGTTATTAACCATAACTTTTAAAACTATGGAGCTATGTGGGCAAACAATAAAAAGGCTACTCTTCAGTTTCATCACCAAATTACTCCCATTTTCTCCCCACATGAAGTTATTTGGAGGTTCAATGGATAATCTAATACTTAAATTTATGTTTATAAACCAACTACATACAAATTATTGGTGGACTGGCTTAAAACAAATAATTGTTACAGGAAAAAAAATGCAGAATCATTTAAGTAAAGATAAAAGACCTAAATACAAGTCCATAGTTTAATTCCAAATATAATTTAGAGTAGAGGGTATTATTAAGCTATGTTGAAAATTAAATGTGAAGATGATACCACATGGACACTACAGAAAAGTAAGCCTGAAAAAAATGGCCAGCATATAAAGAGACATTTAAGTAAGGCTCTACTGAAGAGTGGCTAACCAGACATCCTGAAAGCTGGCTAAGGTGAAAGACCTTGATTTTCTTGGGTATAAAAAGTCAAGGTGATACTGCCAGTATAACACATTACAAGTCAACTTATTTCTACAATGTAGATGCTTCTCTTTGGACAGTTGAATTTTAGTAGTATCCCATGCAAAATTTTCCTAATTCAGTGCTGAAGTAAATATCAATATTTCAAATTACTGAGCATTCACATAGATTTTTTTTCCTATACATGCAAATAACAATTTGCCATGATACTTTCATTTTCATTATACAAAATAGATACAACAAGTTCCTAGAATTTCACTCTCAGGGGAGATTAATAACTCTTAAACAAGAAAGTACCATCATCTACATTTCATTTGGGGATTCCTCATGTGGCAGTAGAAGGTAGAAGCTTCTCCATGTGGAAAAGCTGCTATAAATTTATGAACTGATTTCTTGATTAATTCATTCAACAAATTCATATGTCAGGCACTGAATGTACTTAGAACATAAAAGGGAGATATATCCCTGCCTTCGAGGACTTAATTATAGTGGCAGTGAGAATCAGACCATATATTTTTGAACATTCAATTATTTAAATAAAGAACCTGCAATTTTTAGAAAATAGATATACTTGAGGAATCAGTGCTGGTAATTTAGACTTGCCATAGGGCTCACCCTGGGGAGACTCAGAATGAACAGCAGGCACGTAAGTAACAGCGGCCCATACCCACTCTCACTGAAGGTATATTCTCTGTGTGAACAGGGAGATGATTCCTTCTTTTATTTATCCCCATAAAATCCCATTTAAGACCAAATCTCTATTATGTCAGGGGCTGTGCTCAGGTCTGATAAAGAAGACTAAGACAGAACCACTAATGTCACAAAGCTTACAAGGCAACAGCAGTTCACATAGTAAAAGTTAATTAAAATTAGGCAGAATCCAAAAATACCACTTCCGGGTATATATCCAAAAGAACTAGAAAGCAAAGATTAGAACAAATATTTATACACCAATGTTCACAACACATAATTCATAACAAGCCAAAAGGTGGAAATGATCCAAATGTCTGTTGATTGACAGATGAATGGATAAACAAGACACGGTGTATATATACAAAGGAGTACTCTTCAATGTTAAAAGGAAAGGAAATTCTGATACATGCTATAACATCCATGAACCTTGAAAACATTATGCTAAGTGAAATTAGCCAGTCATAAAATGAAAAAGAAAATAGTATATGATTCTACTTACAAGAGATACCTAGAATAGTCAAATTTATACAGAAAGGACGTGGAATAGAGATTAGCAGGGGCTAAGGGAGAAGGGATTAGGAAGATTTTTAATGGGTAAGAAGTTCAGTTCCGGATGATGAAAATGTTCTGGAGATAAATAGTGGTGATGGTTGCATACTGATGTGAATGTACTTAATGTCACTGAATTGTACACTTAAGAATGGTTCAAATGGTAAGGTATATGTTATGTATATTTTGCCACAATCAAAATAACAAAAAAGAAGCCATTGGAATACACACACACAAGCCTCACTCAAAATCTAAAGGAATGTGCATTGTTGTGTCCCAGTAAAACTTATTTATAACCATTGGGAAAAAATGGCAACTGTGTCTCATGGAGGCCCAGTAGAGAAAAAGAAATCACTGTGAGAGTATAAGCAAAGGAAAGAGGAGATATTCGGTGTTGACTGAATCTGTAAAGAAAGAAGATAAAGATTGGACCAATGCTGTATATATATAGCATGGGGAACTCTAGTTAAGGCACTGCAATGTCCTAAACGGAAGGACAATCCAAAGAGGGGGGATATATAAGCAGCTGGTTCATTTTGCTGTGCCAGAGAAGCTAACACAACATTGTAAAGCAACTATACTTCAATAAAAATTACTTAAAAATATAGACTGAAACAAAGGGAGGGGGCAGTGGGGAAGGCATGTCAAAAAGAGCATGTGCCTAAGCATATGGGGACAAGTGTAAGAGATATTACATGATTGGGAATTAGAAGTGCTATACTCAGGAACATTGTAGCATGTGTGAAGTTGTTAAAAAAAACTGTGGCAGGATTATAAAGACTCTTAAAAGAAAAAAACCTCAAGGAATATAAGAAACAAGTTAGGGCACTATGAAGTAGGAAAATAATAATACCAGAGAAGTTGAACAGATCTTGGCTAATTCTTATGGGCACTGAGAAAAAAAACCAGTGAAGATGAATTATAAATGTTTCAAACTGGTACAAGGAAGCTTACATTTTTGGTAGGGACAACCAACCTTCTCACAGTTCTCAGCTCTAAGAAATGTGCATCTTATAGTCATATACTGCATATTTAATTACAATTTTACAAGTGATGCAGTGATAACCATTTGGCATATTATTCAGCTTCTATTGAATATTGCTTTTACCAAACAATAATCCCTTTTATTTGTCCATTTTAATGGCTAGCCCATTTTGACTCTAAATTCTCATATGTATTGTTAATAATACCTCATTCTTACCATGTAGCTATGAGTGATTTTTTTTAATAAATCATTCTAGCTATTCTCAGATAACCACTACCGTCCTGCACAATCACTTTTCCCTTTTCTTCTACATATTTTTTCCTAACATATGCTCTGGAATTATATCTTCCAAAGATCATCAATCTAATTTCCTAATAACTATGAAAAGGGAAAATAAAAATTAAAACATGTTAATATCTATGTTAAGTGAATGATTATGTGTCTGTCTAGCCAGCAAAAAAAAAAAAACATTTATATGACATATATACTAATAAATGGATTCAGTTTGTGTGTGTGTGTGTGTGTGTGTGCTGTGACAAGCACTAGATGTCAAGAAATTCAATCTTGAGGTCATGAAGGAAGCCCAAAGTTATGTTTCCCTGTTTTGCAGAATAAAAGCATCTGATACCAAATGAATAGGTGTGAAAATTGATATTATGTGTGAAAATTAAATAGCACATATTGAATTTTTGCAGGAACAAGTTCACCTCCACATGAAAGTCAGCTTTAGAAGAGTTCCTGCAAATAGGAACTTCTGTTGAAGCCTAAGTCTGAAGACTTAACTCAGAAAGTAACATATTCTAGCTCAGAGTTTTGTAGTATTTATTATATGTGGATGATGTTTTACTCAAACATAATTCTGGAGAAGAGAAAATTCTCACCATTTTCCTTTTTTTTTTTTTTTGGCATGCACATGACATAAAGGATCTTAGTTCCCTGACCAGGGACCAAACCTGAGCCCCTTGCAGCAGAAACACAGGGTCTTAACCAATGGACCACCAGGGAATTCCCGCACCATTTGACTTGATGTAATGGAACCTTATTGTGACTCCAGCAGAATGTTTAAAAATGAACTCTTAGGAAAACATCCCTTGAGTCAGGATGAGCTGGCTGTATAAAATAAAATAAATGAACATAGGCAACCTAAGGAATTGTCTTTTGGAATAGAGTGGTCTGTTGTTATCGATTTTATAGGTGTGAGAACATAAATTAAAGGGGATTCCTATTCTGTCCCCACACTAGTACTTAGACTGAAATATCTGATTTTGTACAAAAAGGTATATTGAGAAATCTCCACACTGTTCTCCATAGCGGCTGTACTAGTTTGCAGTCCCACCAACAGTGTAAGAGGGTTCCCTTTTCTCCACACCCTCTCCAGCATTTATTGCTTGAAGACCCAGAGGGATTGGGTAGAGAGGGAGGTGGGAGGGCGGATCGGGATGGGGAATACATGTAAATCCATGGCTGATTCATGTCAATGTATGACAAAAACCACTACAATATTGTAAAGTAATTAGCCTCCAACTAATAAAAATAAATGAAAAAAAGGTATATTGAGTAATTCTGTGATTAACATATAAGTATTACAGAGAGTACTGTTACTTCCTGGTGTTATACCTCCTAAATGAGTTTACTAACCATGGGGCACGAGGAACAATTCTCTTCCATTGTTTATTCAAGAGAATAATGTTTGTTTTATCCCAGGTTTTGTTTTATCCCCAATCCCTTCAAGGCTTGGATGCAATCTAGCATTGTAATATTTTCTACAAGCTAAATTTAGATAGCCCATGGTGGTTATAACTACCGCAAAATTGCACTCATCTCACACGCTAGTAAAGTAATGCTCAAAATTTTCCAAGCCAGGCTTCAACAGTACGTGAACTGTGAACTTCCAGATGTTCAAGCTGGATTTAGAAAAGGCAGAGGAACCAGAGATCAAATTGCCAATATCCATTGGATCATCGAAAAAGCAAGAGAGTTCCAGAAAAATATCTACTTCTGCTTTATTGACTATGCCAAAGCCTCTGACTGTGTGGACCACAACAAACTGAAAAATTCTTAAAGAGATGGGAATACTATACAACCTGACCTGCCTCTTGAGAAACCTGTATGCAGGTCAGGAAGCATCAATTAGAACTGGACATGAAACAACAGACTGGTTCCAAATAGGAAAAGGAGTATGCCAAGGCTATATATTATCACCCTGCTTATTTAACTTATATGCAGAGTACATCATGAGAAATGCTGGACTGGATGAAGCACAAGCTGGAATCAAGATTGCTGGGAGAAATGTCAATAATCTCAGATATGCAGGTGACACCACTCTTATGGCAGAAAGCAAAGAAGAACTAAAGAGCCTCTTGATGAAAGTGAAAGAGGAGAGTGAAAAAGTTGGCTTAAAGCTCAACATTCAGAAAACTAAGATCATGGCATCTGATCCCATCACTTCATGGCAAGTAGATGGGGAAACAGTGAGACACTTTATTTTTGGGGGGCTCCAAAATCACTGCAGATGGTGACTGCAGCCATGAAATTAAAAGACGCTTACTCCTTGGAAGAAAAGTTATGACCAACCTAGATAGCATATTACAAAGCAGAGACATTATTTTACCAAAAAAGGTCCATCCAGTCAAAGCTATGGTTTTTCCAGTAGTCAGGTATGGATGTGAGAATTGGACTATAAAGAAAGCCGAGCACCAAAGAATTGATGCTTTTGAACTGTGGTGTTGGAAAAGACTCTTGAGAGTCCCTTGGACTTCGAGGAGATCCAACCAGTCCATCCTAAAGGAAATCGGTGCTGAATATTCATTGGAAGGACTGATGCTGAAGCTGAAACTCCAAGACTTTGGCCACCTGATGTGAAGAACTGACTCATTTGAAAAGACCTTGATGCTGGGAAAGATTGAAGGCAGGAGGAGAAGGGGACAAGAGAGGATGAGATGGTTGGAAGGCATCACTGAATCAATGGACATGAGTTTGAGTAAACTCCGGGAGTTGGCAATGGACAGGGAGGCCTGGCATGCTGCAGTCCATGGAGTCGCAAAGAGTTGGACATAACTGAGTGACTGAACTGAACTGATGGTGATTATATTGAAAGAATTTATATATATAATATTGATATATTTAAGATTTAAGAATACTTACAGAAACCATAAGATTTAAAGTGAATCTGAAATGTTACATTTTATGAAGGGAGATTATTGACCTGGACAAGTTTATATTGTTTTAATTAGCTTTACGGGAAGAAGAATAGCAGAATGAGCTCAGCGAACACAAACAGATTAATAGTGACTTTAGAATGAGGGACATTTGACATAAAAAAATAATTGCAATGTCCATGTCAAAAAATGAAAATAGAACTTCCCAGCATAGAATGGAAGGTAAAAGACAAGAAAAAAATAAATAAATGCAAGGGAGTGACCTTCCTGTGATATATCTGACAAAGTTCAAAGGAATACATATCTACAAGTTTCTACATGCTATTGAAATTTTGGTGGTAGCAGGGACATGCTTTTCCAGTTGTAGTTTGTAAATAATTTAGGCATTTGCATTCCTAACATGGATGTGGTAGAAAGTTATATCTCATTCAATAAAGGAACCATCATCTTTGCAATAAATGATATCCACTTCTTGCTTTTTTAGACAACCACTGAGAATGGCATTTCATAACTATAAGTACTGATGAAAACACATCTTGTGTCATTCAGCCAATTGATATTAGCTCAGGGCTAAGAAACAATATTTCAAAAGATATGGTTCTTCCAAATCACTCCAGGTTTCAAGATTTATCCTAAGGAGGAATCATTTTTGTTCCTTAATATGCAAAATATAAGCTGAGCATTTATTTTCATTAGGCATGGGGTACGGCATAAGGGTTAGCAGTCTTTGTACTTATTAGTCTTGGTATGTAACTGAGAAATGCTGCAAATTAAATCTTAGAAAATAACTTCACATAGAATGATAAGATTATGAAAGGAACCATAAAATATCATCTTGAAAAGTTTGAGTGGATTTCCTTAACCAGAATCTTAAACAATAATTATCATTTAGGGAAAAACCATGCACTGGGATTTATCATATAAACATCTTTCCTGATACTTAGACATCTTACAGGCATGTCTACCCTCTATATATTTGGTTCTTTCAGATTCATACATTTATTTCTCATAAACTCTTTATAACTGAAAGTTTCTTTTCAACACTCTAGACAAATAAGATTTACTTTTTAAAATGTGTCAAGTGTCTTTTATAAAACATTTGCCATCATGTAGCCAAGCTAAAGAGACTTTTCCATGTTCAAGAGAAATTCTTCAAGTATTTATATAATCCTTCCAAATATAATTAGTTAAAAAGATCAAAAATGCAGAAAAAAGCAAAGGAGTTTCACTCCCCTGCAGCATGTACTTTGATACTGTGTTTAAGCTTTATATAAAATTTTAAGACTTATGGGCATAAATCATACCTACTTTTCCATTGAAAGATGCATGCGTTGAATCTTTTATTATTAAATGATGAATAGTTCAATATATACAACATAAAGAGTGGGTTGCATTGGCCATTGTGGTCTTGGCTCTCACCTGGCAGGATTTTTTCTCCCCTCTCATATCTCCACATTCCAAAGGTTGTTTATTATTTTAAACAAATAGAGATACTTGCATTGGAAAACACCTTTCAAAACCACATTGTGACCTAGAATACATCATAAGACTTAGTTCTGTGAATTCACTATAAAGATACGACCCCTAACTTCAAAGTCTAAGTTTTACATATTCTAAGTCGCTAAGTCGCTAAGTCATGTCCAACTCTTTGTGACCTCATGGAATGTTTGTCCTCCATTAGCTCCCAGAGTTTGCTCAAATTAATGCCCATTAAGTTGGTGTTGCTATCTAACCATCTTGTCCTCTGCCACCCCACTTCTCCTTTTGCCTTCACTCTTATCCATTATCATTCATTAAATATTTTTCACCATCCACTATACTGCTGTTATTATTCAGCCACTAAGTCGTGTCCGACTCTGTGACTCCATGGACTGCAACACGTCAGGCTCCCTTCCCTCACTATCTCCTGGAGTTTGCTCAAACACATGTCCATTGAACCGGTGATGCCATCCAACCATCTCCTCCTCTGTTGTCCCCTTCTCCTCCTGCCCTCAGTCTTTCCCAGCATCAGGGTCTTTTCCAATGAGTCAGCTCTTTGCATCAGGAGGCCAAAGTATTGGAGCTTTAGCTTCAGCATCAGTCCTTCTTTCCAATCCACCATATGCCACATATTAAGTGTTGAGAACAAAGATAGACTAAAGAATGGACTGTTTGATAAAACTCCTTAAAGACCAGTGAAATGAGTGAAAATTTCTATTTTGGATGTGTTTATGATAATCATAAATCTCACGGTAACTCATAACAGAACTGTGTTTTTGTTTGCTTATACATTGCCTCTTTGACACAAAAGACTTCAAGCAGCTAATTTTTAAACTCTCATAATGTTAAGAAAATATAAACATTCAAGTAGTTAAAGAAAATTGAAACAAATATAGCACAATAAAAATTTCAATGCAGGTAGTCTTTTTTTCTTTATGAGGTGGGTGGTGGGAGGGAGGTTCAAAAGGGAGGGAACATATATACACCTATGGCTGGTTCACATCGGTGCATGGCAGAAACTAACAAAATATTGCAAAGCAATCATCCTTCAATTAAAAATAAATAAAATTAAAAAATTAAATCCTTCCTTACAGATTGCAAGTGTTTGCATGACAGAAGAAGTAAAATTGCTCTACTTAAAGACTTTGTTGTCATATTCTTCTACACACAAACACACACACATGCAAAGGAGGTCAGTTGATAAAACATTCTGGTCAATAGATCCTTAATTAATGGCCATTATCAGTAAGAATTTTCAGCCCCAAAGTCTTAAGAGTTTCAGAGGAATGGCTCTCTAGCTGCAGGATTTCTGGCCCAAGACCAGTTCAGTGGGTGTGGCCATTTTGTCAGGAGCCTCAGTTCAGTTCAGTTCAGTCACTCAATCATGTCCGACTCTTTGTGACGCCATTGACTGCGGCACGTCAGGCCTCCCTGTCCATCACTAACTCCCAGAGTTTACTCAAACTCATGTCCATTGAGTCGGTGATGCCATCCAACCATCTCAACCTCTGTCGTCCCCTTCTCCTCCTGCCTTCAATCTTTCCCAGCATCAGGGTCTTTTCCAATGAGTCAATTCTTCGCATCAGGCAGCCAAAATATTGGAGTTTCAGCTTCAGCATCAGTCCTCCCAATGAATATTCAGGACTGATTTCCTTTAGGATGGACTGGTTGGATCTCCTTGCAGTCCAAGGGACTCTCAAGAGTTTTCTCCAACACCACAGTTCAAAGGCATCAATTCTTCAGCGCTCAGCTTTCTTTACAGTCCAACTCTCACATCCATATCTGGCTACTGGAAAAATCATAGCATTGACTACACAGACCTTTGTTGGCAAAGTAATGTCTCTGCTTTGTAATATGCTGTCTAGGTTGGTCATAACTTTTCCTCCAAGGAGTAAGCGTCTTTTAATTTCATGGCTGCAGTCACCATCTGCAGTGATTTTGGAGCCCCCCAAAATAAAGTCTCTCACTGTTTCCACTGTTTCCCCATCTATTTGCCATGAAGTGATGCGACCAGATGCCATGATTGTAGTTTTGTGAATGTTGAGTTTTAAGCCAACTTTTTCACTCTCCTCTTTCACTTTCATCAAGGGGCTCTTTTGTTTTTCTTTGCTTTCTGCCATAAGGGTGGTGTCACGTGCATATCTGAGGTTATTGATATTTCTACTGGAAATTTTGATTCCAGCTTGTGTGTCATCCAGCCCAGCGTTTCTCATGATGTACTCTGCATATAAGTTAAATAAGCAGGGTGACAATATACAGCCTTGACGTACTCCTTTCCCTATTTGGAACCAGTCTGTTGTTTCATGTCCAGTTCTAACTGGTGCTTCCTGACCTGCATACAGGTTTCTCAAGAGGCAGGTCAGGTGGCCTGGTATTCCCATCTCTTTAAGAATTTTTCAGTTTGTTGTGATCCACACAGTCAAAGGCTTTGGCATAGTCAATAAAGCAGAAGTAGATATTTTTCTGGAACTCTCCTGCTTTTTCGATGATCTAATGGATGTTGGCAATTTGATCTCTGGTTCCTCTGCCTTTTCTAAATCCAGCTTGAATATCTGGAAGTTCATGGTTCATGTTTACTGTTGAAGCCTCCCATGCCTGCTAACCCCCCACTTGTTAATATCCCCTGCCTCTTGATAGTCATGGGTCCTCTGGGCCTGCCTTATCTGTAAAATGGAAAGATTTAGAATTCTCAATGAAATAATATTGTTTTTGTTCTTTTATTTAGAGTATAATTCAATGCAGGTAGTGTTACTGCATATAAGATACAGAACTTAACTTTTGTCAAAGTAGCTCTTAAAATTAAACCAAGGAAAATTTACTAGATGGAATATTATCTACTAGAGGACATCATTTGAGATGATGTCATGTATAAAACTGTCCTCAAGAATAATTTCATAACATAGCATGATAAAAAAGACATATACACTTTCAGTATATTATTATTTAACTTGAATTTTTATAAATACTATATTTATCTTATACCTGGCAATACAGAATGCCACTTTAGTGACCCTATGTAGTCAGAGATTTCTAGTTTTGAGCCATGTATACTGATTTCAAGAAAAAACAAATTAGCAATAGCAACAGCAAAATATTTTAAGATCTATCATAATGTTCATTATAACAAGAAAAATGCTTAAATTCAATGTAATTTGTAGCCATAGTACTATTATCACAAAATATCTCCATGTGTACAAATCAAATACCTCAATTTTAAGTTGAATATGTAAGGAATATACTATTTTCCCTTGATGCAGGAAATGTATGAGGGTGGGGGAAGGTAAACAATTTATCTTATGAAATTATTTTCAGTTATAACTAGATTCAGTATAAGAGGGATAACTTCATATAGCATCAAAATATGGATTTAAAGATTATAAGATATGCTTGTATTTTTATGCCCCACAGAAGAATATTTTGAAATAAGTGTACAACTATTTTTATTAGTACATATCATAAATGACAAAGTGGTACCAAAGTCATGAAATCACTTGACAGAGACCCTATAGCTAGTGAATCACAGGGTTAATGGTTATACTTCTGGATCCTTGGAATGAATGTATATATATGGTGCAAATGTCTAATAGGCCTATTGTGTGCACTGAAATTTTAATATAAGAAATAACACGTATGTAACATAAATTAACAAAGATTTGGAATGTATATCTGAACACTGGATTTTATGAGTAATAAATGGAAGTAGTTTATATTTGGTCAAAGATATTATGTTCTGGCATACCTCAACATATTTATTATATGGCTACTTAGGTTTCTGAATACTTAGAAGACACACAAAATACTACTTTTAAACAATACTTTAGAATTCTCTTTATCTAAGATCATGTGCCAGGAAGAGTGAACACTGTATCATTTTTCAGATCAGTGACATTTGACAACCATTCAATCTAGTTCAGTGACAATTTTCAATGATGCGATTAATTGAATATTTGAACATAGTTGACAGTTGAAATTTTACCCTAGGCTTTTTAAGTACTCATTTTGGATTTGTGGTTTAATAATGTACAATAATGACCTTATTTTTTTTGTTCTATCTCACATTGCATATTTGAAATCACTTGGTAAAACTGTGCCACTTTGTCGTAGACAACTGATGAAAGTAGTGAACATAATTATGAGATCTACAACTGTGTCAGCTAATATTAAATCATATTAAATCAGTAAAGTTCCAGTACATGCCCAGGGTGTACTATAACCCTATATTTTTTGTCAGATTCTCTCAAATAATGATAGAGTGCATTCTATGGCTATTCGTTAAGTATACACATAGAAATCTTGGGATGAAAGAAGAGGAAACAAACTGGGATTAGCCAATGAATGGAATACAGGTATCATAATGCATCTGAAGAACAGCTTAAAACACCAAGGTCAGTTAAATCTCCCTTATTGTTGCTGTTGATTTTTAGTCACTAAGTCATGTCCAACTCTTTACAACCCCGTGGACTGCAGCCCACCAGGCTCCTCTGTCCATGAGCTTCTCCAGGCAAGAATACTGGAGCAGGTTGTCATTTCCTTCTCCAGGGGATCTTCTCAACCCAAGTATTGAACCCATATCTCTTGCACTGCAGGTGGATTCTTTACTGCTGAGCTACCTGGGAAGCCCTAAACCTCCCTATCAGATTTTTAATGGCTAAATTATTTTACCAGCAAAAAAAAAAAAATCAATCATTATTCAACTTTACATAAAAAGATTAAAAATGAAAATGTTTATTAGAGGAAACTCACTAGCTGGAGCTTAATTATATCTAAAGGGAGAAATTCTATTGATAAGCAAGTTTACATGACCCATTAAATACTTCTTTATGTCTGAAAGAAGATGGGGTTAAAGACCCACAGAACTGAATTCAGCATGTCTGGGGAAGGGGGCTACCCACCAACAAGAGCAGAGAAGGATAAAGGAATGATAGAATGTCAGTAGGAGAGATGTTTCCCTATTATCTGAGATTTGCTCTATCTACCTTCAACAAGTTATAAATAAATGGAAGCTGTGGATACATTTTTATCTTGATCTCATGTGTAGACAAGCATAACCATTTGGTAGAGTCATCCGCTGCTTCACAGGATTTTGTATTCCCTTTTGTTTGCTTTTTTATACCACAGCCAACTTTATTACAAAAGAGCTTTGCTCTCAGCAAATAGTGTGATAAAGGCATCACTGCACTTAGAAGTACTTCCTTCTCAATAAGCGGTTTTCACAAATAAATTATTGATAGTAGGGATAAGTTCATGCTAAAACAGCCACACCAAGGAGAATACAAACCAGAATGTAAACGTGGTATCTGAGCTCTACAAAGCTAAGCTGTGAGTGACATTTGAGTGAGGATAGTAATTAGAAGTCAAGACAGAGAAAAGAAATGAAACGGAAGCACAGGGCCAGGTTGAGCTGCTCATTTAGAACTAAGGAATATACTAAAACCAGTCATTTATGGCAGAGAAACAGGCCAGATTGGAAGAGGAAAGCAAAGGAGGGTGGGGGAGGTTGAGGGGAGGAGGGGAAATGAATGAGACAAAATGAACTTGACCTAAGATCCTGAAACTATCACAAGTTTCTTTTCAAAAGGAAGTTTCTAATATCCCTTTAACAACAAACGAGGCAACCTAAATGTCTATCAACAGAGGAATGAATAAAGAAGATGTAGTACATATATACAATGGAATATTGTTGTTGCTTTAGTCACCAAGTCATGCCCAACTCTTCTGTGACCTCAAGGACTGTAGCCTGCCAGGCTCCTCTGTCAATGGGATTTCCCAGGCAAGAATGCTGGAGTGGGTTGCCATTTCCTTCTCCAGAAGATCTTCCTGACCCAGGGGATCAAATTTTTTTCTCCTGCATTGAAGGTGGATTCTTTACCACTGAGCCACCAGGGAAGCCCTACAATGGAATATTACTCAGCCATTAAAAGAATGAAGCAATGCCATTTGCAGCAAAATGGATGGACCTAGAGATTATCATACTAAGTCAGACAAAGAAGGAGAAACATCATATGACATCCCTTATAGGTGGAATCTCAAAAGAAATGATACAAATGAACTTACTAACAAAACAGAAAGAGACTCACAGAGAACAAATGTATGGTTATTGGGGGGAGGGACGGGGGGAACAGATAGTTAGGGAATGTGGGATGGACATACATACACTGCTATATTTAAAATGGATAACCAACAAGGTCCTCCTGTATAGCACAGGGAATTCTGTTCAATGTAATGTGGCAGCCTGGATGGGAGGGGAGTTTGGGGAAGAATAGATACAGGTATATGCATGGCTGAGCTCCTTCCCTGCTCACCTGAAATTATCACAACATTGTTAATTGGCTACACCACAATAAAAATTAAAAAGTAAAAAAAGAAAAGAAAAGAAGGGAAGGCTAGTTTTTTTTTTCCAGGTGATTTTAAAACTTAGGTTTGTAAACAGATTGGTAGAATTAGTAGCCACCCTCAAGATTTTCTATTAGCAATCATCAATTCCTTAAAGCTTTGAATGAACTTACCACTGGTTTCACTGGATTCAGAAGTCTTTGTAAAAGGTTTGTTTGATTTTGTTTTATGATTTTTTTAGTTTCCTTTGGTGGCTGATGAAGGTACTCTATATCCCATTATGTTAATTCTTGTAAATTTATGCTTGTAAATAGAATCTAATCTAATCTAATTGTTTTTTATAATCATTATATAGTTCTGTGTAGATTGCATTTTTGGTTTCTATGTCTCTTGTACTTATTTTTAATATTTTCTGTATTTAAATTGCATATGTTTGCTTTATTTCTCTTTTTCTAATCAAATTTATGAGATTAATCTATCATGATTTTATTACAAAGAACTAAGATCTTAAATTTGTCTAGTGTTTCCTTCTTTCTAACCTCTTTATTTCTTCATTTATCTTTTATTTCCTACTTTCCTTAGATCATTTTTTTGTAACATGAATGGTTGAAAACTTAAATTAATTAATTTGTTTTACTTTTTCTTAAATGAAAATAAAAGCAAAGACAAAAATTGAACCTCTGGGTAGAACCAAGGCTGTTTCTCATGGGTTTTCTCATGGAATGCTTTTTCATATACAAAAGTGTATTTGAACTCTTGGTTTCTTATACATTTTAAATTAATCAAATTGCATTTTAAAAGGATTATTAATTTCTACTTCAGTATTATATCAAAGATTATTCACTTTAAAAGTTCTTTTATGTGTTTAATGGCATTTTCACTACATTCTAATATATTATCTGTTTGATTTGTACATATGCCAGGGACATTTTTTATATATCTTCTCCTATGCCTATAGTACATTTTGGAGCAGAGCAGAAGTTAGAGATAACTCAGTTTGTCTTCCTTTTCTGACTCTAGTGTTTCCCAGAAGCATGGAAAAGAGCATAATGTCAGGTGGCTCCAAAACTAACCGGAAACCACCTTCACTTCCTGTAAGCAAATGGAGGAGGCAGTATGGTCTCACAAGTGAATCGCTTCCTGCTATAAACAGCAAGGCTGGGTCCTCGCCAACAATAGGGCTCTCGACATCATTAATAGAAATTTTCAAGTCTTCTTTTGATCAGGGAAAAAAAAAAGCTATCTGGAGAGCTAGGTTTTTTCTGTTTGCTCCCCTCCCACATTTTTCATACTTTGTCTTTTTTTGGGGAGATGACCCACTGGTCATGGGGTCTACAGTCCATGGGGTCACAAAGAGTCAGACATGACTGAAGTGACTTAGAATGCACGCACGCACCCAGTATGGGATGAGTCTGTCATCCAGGATTTCCTACTCTCTGGCTTCTGGCTAGGTTCAACCAATGAGTAAAACTGGCAGAACACTAGAGAACCCAAGGCATCAATTCTCCCAGCTCCTCCAGCAGGCCATGACTTGAGAGTAACTGCATTCTTAAGGTATCTATAGTTGCACTTGCTATCCAATGGGCCCGCTCCTGAGGTTTGAGCTTTCATTGGTTTAAGGCTCTATCCTTTTGTCTCTTTGAGTTTAGGGGTAATAAAGGCTAGTAACTGAGGCTAGGTTCTGGGTACTTCACCATTCATTGTTGGTTCCTTTAATCCTGCCCAAATTTCTGTATATATCATTTTTATTACAGTCTCTTCAACTTTGTCTTAGCATAGGCTGATTCAATCCAAGACTGTTAATGATACACTTGGATGGTGACTCTATCAGTGGATAACTCAATAGACTAAAACTGAGGGGCTTTTCTGCCTCCCTATAAAAGGCATCACATAGGTCTACTAATGTCTGGTCATTGCCTAGGGATAGGGAAGATTATTCCTAATAATGACAGTTAGAATTTTCTCAATGCCTATCTGAAAGCTCAGATTTTAATTTGGTTCATTTAAATTAAATTATAAACTATTGTTTTCCTTGAAAATCCAACTTTATGGGAGAGAAGTCTATGTAATTCACACGTTTTACAGAACCATCTATTCCAGGAAGTGCCAATAGGTAGAAAATAACTATTAAATTTACAGTATTTTTATGTTATTTGTATTCTCAAATTTTTTCTTTGCTGCTAACTGTGCTGTAATCTGACAATGGTGAATTAAAGGCACTGGACAAAAATGTATTTCTATCTTTATTCTTTATGGTTTTAGCAGTATTTCTATCATCCAGCACTTTGTATTATATTTTAATTATTGATTTTTAACTTCCATGGCTAAAAATGATTTTTTAATACTTGTAAGTTTTCTTTATTAATATTCCTATCTCTGACTTTTAAAATAACTTGCTTTATTACCTACATAATTTATAATAGCCTTTTTATGTTTAGTTACTGTCATCTCATTTAGAACTAAATTCAAACCCTAACCATGGGTCCCCGTGTTCACCTCTTCCTAGCCCCATCCTGCTACCTCTCTGATCCCCTTCTTACTGTATTGTTTTCCACACTTAGCCCTCTCTACCTATTAAGTCCTATTTCCAAATGCTTTTTCTCCTCTAGGTTTTTTTATCCCACTGTCTGCACCATACCCTACAGATAATCCCTGGTTCACTCCCTCACTTCCTTCCAATCTCTACTCATAAGACAATCTAACCAAAGGTCTTCCCAAACATACTATTTTGTTTTTCTCTTCTTCACTCACTTACTTATCATTACATACATTTTATACACACACACACACACACACACACACATTTAATGTCCTCTGGTACATGACTCTAAACTCATTGTTCTGATCACTGACTGTAGTGTTTCTACTATTTGGAACCTGACATTCAGTAGACACTCAATAAATAGTGTATCGAATGTAAATATACTACATTTATTTTGTTGAAGATATGACTAAAAACCTCTAATCAGTGCCTCTCATTTTAGAATTTGTGATTTTTAAAAGGAAATTTGAAATAGTTCTATCTACCACTTTACTTAATATGCTGATTTATTTACATCCCACCCCAGAATCATTTAGTCATCTGCTATAGAACATTCAAGGCCAGTTTTAGGAGAACAGTTGTGCACTTGAACATTCTCTTCGATTTAACTGTGTTTATATTTTAAGGTAATAATCAGAGGCTAAAAAGCGTGTCCCTTGGAATATTTTCCATTTCTTTTGTACCTTATTTTATTACAAAATAATGGGAAATATAAAATGATAATACATTTACTTTTAAGCATTTATCTTCTGTGTCTTTTGGCCTGGGACTAACTCAGGTAAAGTTTATTTCACTCTAGGTTTTCATTTACACTGGAGAATGTTTTACTTGAGATTCTGTCCTTTAATACAGAGACCTCAACTATATACCATACCCCACTAGGGCCTTGACTCAAATGGCAGCTTTTGGAAATTCGCTTTTGAAGGACTCCTTGTCCAACTTAATCTCATTTAGGGGTCTTCCCCTGTTAAAACATTGGAATTTTCTCAAGATTTTCAACTTTTTAAAAATCATTTATTTCAAGATTTTCTGTTTTCAGTAAGAAATATAGGCTTCTGAGAAAAGATCTATAAATTGCATTAATCATATTCTAATTTTGTATACTCACTTATCACATTTTATTGAACAATTTCATGATAAGATACAGGATATATGGTCAGATTGATAAATATGGCCATAATTTAGACTTTGGGAGGTTGCAAGATCAGGTTTACTTTCCTTTCCTACATTCCTCTTTTTACACTTAAAAAAATGGATAGCCTACATACATAAAATATACTTAAGTGTATACCTTGATTAATTTTCTCAAAGCAAATGCAACTGTTTAATAACCACCTGGTCAAAACATGGGATATCTTCAACACTTCTGATGATTCCACCCTGCATTCTAAAATCTAAGCACTCTTTTGACTTTTAAACTCGTGAAACATTCTGCCCACTTTTTACATTTAAAACAAATTACAGTATAATACAGGTATATTTTGTGTCTCACTTATTTTGCTCAAATCACTTTCAGGAAATTGACCTGTCTTGCATACTATGTGTCTGGCTTCCCAGATAGCACAGTGGTAAAGTATCTGCCTGCCAAAGCAGGAGACCACCTGCAATGCAGGAGACTAGGGTTCAATCCCTGGGTTGAGAAGATCACCTGAAGAAGGAAATGGCAATCCACTCCAGTATTTTTGCCTGGGAAATCCCATGAACAGGGGAGCATGGTGGGCTATAGTCCATGGGGTCGCAAGAGTTGAATGCAGCTTGCAATGAAATTCCACCACTGTGTGTCACTATGATTTGTTCATTTTCATTCTGATTTTGACTATTACAAATGAAGCTGTTATGAACACTTTTTATATATAAAAATATTATATGTATATAAATTTTTTGGCAAAGGTAGAAATGTAGCTCTGTCATATGCTAAGGAATTAAATGTTGTGTCATAAGAATTGCACATTTTCATTCCATTTAGTATATAATGCCAAACTATTTTCAATGGCTGTCTGAATTACATTTTTACCAGTTAGTTGTGAGAGTTTAATTTATTCCAAACCCTCATATACACTCAGAATTATGAGTCTAATTCCAACCATTTTTGTGAGTTTGTATCAATATCTCATTGAAATTTTAATTTCCCCAATTATTCCTGAGATTAAAAAACTTTCATATTATTTTTGAATTTCTGAACATCCTCTTTTGTGAAGTTCCTGTTCAAGTTTGTTGCCCATTTTTTCCCATTGGATTTGTTTCTCATTCTCTAAAATTTAAAGAATCATAGGTATATCTAATATACTCAGCAATGTAAAGGTGTCAATCCTTTCCAAGCTGATCTAGACGTAACTCAGTATTGATCATATTCAAAAGAAAGTTCCTGTGGAAATTAAAAAAGATGATTGTAAAATGAACCCAGAAATACAAAGGGACAATATAGCTAAGAAAATACTGAACAAGAAAAAAAGTGGTAAAATTCAGTTCGCCAGATAACAAGGTGCGTTATAAAACTGAAGAATTCCTGGCATAAGAAATGGCAACCCACTCCAGTATTCTTGCCTGGAAAATCAATGGGCAGAGAAGTCTAGTGGGCTACAGTTCATGGGGTTGCAAAGAATTGGACATGACTGAGTGACTGAGATTATTATTACCTATCTATACAATTCATTATATACTTTGAATATAGAATTCTATAAACTCAAGATCCAATAATTTTCACTTTGTATACCTTAAATATATGCAAATTTTATTTGTCGACTATGCCTTAATAGATATTGGAGGCAGCAGGATTAAGTAAGGTCTTAAAAATAATCAAGATGTACAACTTAAATCTATATAATTTTTGTAAATTATATTTCAATAAATCTGTTAAAGAATAATTTTAAAAAACTACAGTATTGCACATGGCATGGTATTCATGATGCAGAGACAAATAGAAGTCTATTTGTCTATGGAAGTGATTTTAAGCCCAGAAATGAAAGTGGTTTTGAGTGGAAGTGATTTTAAGCCCAGAAGTGAAATTACGTATGTATTGAAAAAAATTTTATATACTTAGTACTGGAGAACAATAGGCAAGCAACATTCTTTTTAATGAATGATATTGTCATTTAGATTCTAAGTAAAAAAAAATAACCTGAATTTTAACCCATTCCCCTTACCATACACAATAATGATTTCCAGGTGAAATATAGATCCAAATCCAGATGGTAAAATAAAGCTCATATGGATAACAACAAAAGGTAATACCATCATGTCTTTTGGTAGGGAAATGTTTCATAAATAGAACACACAATTATAAAGTGGAAATTTATAAAAATGAGCTATATTAAAGTGAAGGACTGCTCTTTATCAAAACATAGAGTGAGTTAGAATTTTAATCCAAAGGACTCATATCCAGATATAAGAACAACTCATACTTTTGATGAAGTTCAAGTTAACTATTTTTCTGTTTTTGAATCATACCTTGGGCTTCACACCTAATAAATAATTGGTTATTCTCAAAGTCACAGAGATTTTATTTTATTGTTTTTCTATTTTATTGCTAGAATTTCTTCTGGTCCTATATTGAAAATTGTGAACTTAATAATTATAATATGCATAGAACCCCAACAGATTTACAATATATAATCAGTATGTGAAAAACAAATCTCTTATTAAAAAAATCTATGGCTACGTTAATCCACTACTTTAGAGGAGATCCAACAGCTTATGTTTTAATGTGACATTCTTTTACTAGGAAGAGATCAATTTCTTCAGCTAGATTAAATCTAATAATTCTTCGAGTTTTCTGCTGTTTTCCTTGCTCTTTTTTTTTAATGAATTTACTTATTTTAATTGGAGGCTAATTATTTTACAATATTATGGTAGTTTTTGCCATATATCGATATGAACCAGCCATGGGTATACTTGTGTCCCACCATACTGAACCCCTCTCCCAGCTCCCTCCCCACCCCATCCTTCTGGCTTGTCCTCAGAGATATACAGATGACACCATCCTTATGGCAGAAAGCAAAGAACTAAAGAGCCTCTTGGTGAAAGTGAAAGAGGAGAGTGAAAAAGTTGGCTGAAAACTCAACATTCAGAAAACTAAGATCATGGTATCTGGTCCCATCACTTCATGGGAAATAGATGGGGAAACAGTGACAGACTTTATTTTTTGGGGGTCCAGGATCACTGCAGATGGTGACTGCAGCCATGAAATTGAAAGACGCCTGTTCCTTGGAAGAAAAGTTATGACCAAACTAGACAGCATATTCAAAAGTAGAGACATTACTTTGCCAACAAAGGTCCATGTAGTAAAGCTATGGGTTTTCCAGTAGTCATGTATGGATGTGAGAGTTGGACTATAAAGAAAGATGAGCATCCAAGAATTGATGCTTTTGAACTGTGGTATTGGAGAAGAATTTTTAGAGTCCCTTGGACTGCAAGGAGATATAACCAGTCCATCCTAAAGGAAATCAGCCCTGAATATTCATTGGAACGATTGATGCTAAAGCTGAAATTCCAATACTTTGGCCATCTGATGAGAAGAACTGACTCATTTGAAAAGACCCTGATGCTGGGAAAGATTGAGGGCAGGAGGAGAAGGGGACGACAGATGATGAGATGGCTGGACGGCATCACTGACTCAATGGATATGAGCTTGTGTAAACTCCGGGAGTTGGCGATGGACAAGGAGGCCTGGTGTGCTACAGTCCATGGGGTCACAAAGAGCCGGACATGACTGAGCAACTGAACTGAACTGAACTGAACCAGCTTTGAGTGCCCAGCTTCATGCATCAAACTTGCACTGGTCATCTATTTTACATATGGTAATAAACAGGTTTCACACTTTGTAATAGAATACAAAGAATCGATACTTTAAAAAGACATTTTCTTTAAGTTCCCAATATTGTTAAAACATTTTCTTGCTTTAAATGATAATGATCTTTCAAAATGTTCTATAGGATGAAATGATGCCATGTGCAGCAACATGGGTGGACCGAGAGATTATCATACTAAGCAAAGGCGGAAAAAGAAAGACAAATGCCATAGGATATCATTTACATGTGGAATCTAAAATATGACTCGTGAACATATCTATGAACCGAAACAGACTCACAGACATAGAGAGCAGACTTGTGGTTGCCAACAGGAGGAGGGGTGGGGGAGGGAAGGATTGGGAATTGAGATTAGCAGAGGCAAACTATTGTAGATAGAATAGATAAATAACAAGATCCCACCTGATGGAATAGCACAGGGAATTATATTCAATATCCTGTGATAAATCATAATGGATAAGAATATGGAAAATATATATATATTTATAACTGAATCATACTGCTATACAACTAAAATTAACACAACATTGGAAATCAACTATGGCTCAGATGGTGAAGAATCTGCCTGCCAATGCAGGGAACACAGGTTCCATCCCTGGGTGGGGAAGATCCCCTGGAGAAGGAAATGAAGGAATCTACTCCAGCATTCTTGCCTGGGAAATCCCATGGACAGAGGAGCCTGATGGGCTACAGTCCGTGGGGTTGCAAAAGAGTTGGACATGACTTAGCAACTCAACAACAATAGGACTCATACAAAGGAAAACATTCCACAGACTATCTTATTTTCCTGAAGAAAATTTGAAAATAGTTAATCACTGCAGGAAAATAATAAAAAGTATACAGTGTTTCTATAAAATAACTTTTATAGGTTAAATATAACCTTTCATAAAAGTGGACCAGTTGCTACACCACCTTCACTTCCATTTCCAGAGAGACATCCTCTCCCTGCCAGATGAGCTAAGCAATGTTTGAGGGAGTATACATTGCTAATCTTTCAGTATGGTTACTTTAAGAGTATGCGATCAATTATTTGGATTTATCCTTGAAAGAGAGACATAATGTAATTAGGAAGCTACCAAAAATGCCTGGTAAATATATTGGTCAATTAGAAAGATTGTGGAAATTTAATAAGAAAGGAGGGCTGCCTCCAATGTCATGAGAGGGAGAGGAATCTCAAAGTCATTCTGAGGAGACAAGGAGAGCTTTCATCTACATACTTGTTTAGATATGATTGTTGACTTTTTCTAATACCACACATCTATTTTCTCCTAGTTAAATCAAATCAGATACAGGAATAGAAAACAAATTTGCAACTCTTATGACAAGGTGAAATGCTGATTTTTTCTGTGTAACTTTCATACTTGGATGTGCCATCTAAGAAACACTGGCTTAATTCAAGCAAACTTCATCATCATCATGTGTGAATACACTTTATTCATAAAAAATAAGAATTGCTGAGTAAAAGCCATTTGCTGCACAGAAACACTGCTGTAAGGAGATAAGTTTACTTTATCTGTCTTTATCTGTCCACCAAATATAACCTCATCATGTAAAATCTAAAAATAAGACAAAGTGGCCAACCAGGTGTGGTTCATAACCTTCCCTGCCCGCCATGGCTGCATACACGTATTTCCTGTATCACATCAGCCACAAGCACGTGAACTTGAACACGTGCTCTTATTAACTGCTTTGAATTTCAAGAGAACCCGAAATGCTTTCTCTGTATTTGGGACCAAAGCCGTCACTCAGACATTAAGCATGCTGTCTCATGGTATTCAGACTCTGTCCAGGGCTCCACTTACATTATTTTTCTGCAAGACCTGCAGTGCCTTGTTGACATTGTTCAGGGCATGAACTCTTGTGGATCCTTTTTCTTTTGGCTGAAAACAAAATGAAAATATGTTGACTGCCCAGGAGGAGAGAAGGACAATCTACCAGAAATGAAACAATTTCTACATTTCACTTTTCAGTCAGAATTGTTTAAATGATCACAGGCTGTGAGGCATTAATATAATGAATTTAAGTGCTTTGGGTTAATTGCCCTTGTCATAGGAGTTTCTTGGCATGAATCAACCACTCCTCAAGAAAACTGATAACATTTTTTTTTCTGTCGCAAAAGCAATTTTGGTAATCTCTCCTTCATTCTACAGTCCAGTTGAATGACCACCATGAGAAACAACAGCATGCATACAGACATTTTCTAGGAATATAAATGAGTTAATTCCCACAATTTTTAGGAAAGTTTCAAAGAGATTTGAGCCTAGCAAAATTCTATAATGCCAAATAGGCTTGGCTTAAAGGAAACTATTTCTGTCAATATTACCTTAATTGTCTTAGTCACTGAAGCTCAAAACCTCAATCATCTTCAGTTCTTTAAACCTTACCCTCAGTCCCCAAAGTCTTACCTTGCCCTATAATTTTTAAACTAACATTTGTATAGTGTATTACAATTATGTAATATGCAATATATATAATATATGTGTAATATATTGTATTATCATATATGAATTAACTCATTCAGTTGTGGAGGTTTAGAAAGTCTGCCATTGTGATGCCTGCAGTATTTACTCCTAAAACAATTTTAACTGCATAATACAATAGCAGTAACTATAGGCATAATATTGTACAGTGAATCTCTGGAATTCATTCATCTTGCATGACTGAAACTCTACATCTGTTGAACAGCAACTCCCCATTTTCCATATTTCATGTTAATTGCTCTTATAGCCTAAGAGTTCTTATCACAAGGAAAAGGAAAAATAGAATTTTCCTACTTCTTTAAGTTCATCTGTATGATATGATGGACAATCATTGAACTCGTGATAATCATTTCATGATGTAAGTATGTAAGTCAAATTATTATGCTGTATACTTTAAATATGTACAGTGCTATATGTCAATTATATTTTAATAAAACTGGAAGATGAAAAGAAAAAAGACTAAAAACAATTAAACTTAAAAGGTCATTAGGTATAAAAGCCTTATTAAAATACATTCAGTAATAAAGATACCAAATAATTGTAGAGAATAATATCTATTACTGCAAATTTCACCTTCTTGTTCTGCATATGATAGAACATGCCAAAGTAAAAATAATATTGCAAGGTTGTTTTATTCAGAAATAGGTCCTATATTGCTACCTAAATCAGTAATTAGTAAATTAATGAAGTTTACTAGATCTCATAAAATTATGATGAGTTTGTTTCTGGTCTGAAATTCTTCTGAGGTTAATGTGAAGCTGTTATAATTATATTTTAAATCACATACCAGTTTTTGCCCTGTCAGGCCTTCAAGAAGGTCTAGGAGGCGTCTCCCATCCTGTAGGTCACTGAAGAGGTTTTCTATGTGCTGCTTCCCGAACTGAAATAAGAAATATACCCAATTAAATAAAGCATGCTTCCAGGTATCCATTTCTACGATTATGCCTTTTAAAATTTAAAACTATGTTGAAGAATATTTAATGAGTCTAATGCTTAATCTGCCAATGGTGATGGATGAAAAGAGAACTTCCTAGTAAAAAACAAAAAACAGTAAATCATTATTCAGCCAAACCTATTAAATATTTTTCTCAATAACAAGAGTTGGAGATTTATAGTCTAATGGATCTAATTAACCCATCTTTTCAAATGCTGATTCTATGAAGGAAAGAAAAAAATGTTTAAATTATCAGGCAGTTGGGCACTGTTTGACTCTTGAGAGTCCCTTGGACTGCAAGGAGATCTAGCCAGTCCATCCTAAAGGAGATCAGTCCTGGGTGTTCATTGGAAGGACTGATGCTGAAGCTGAAACTCCAATACTTTGGTCACCTGATATGAAGAGTTGACTCATTGGAAAAGACCCTGATGCTGGGAGGGATTGGGGGCAAGAGGAGAAGGGGACAACAGAGGATGAGATGGCTGGATGGCTGGATGGCTGGATGGCATCACAGACTCGATGGGCATGAGTTTGAGTAAATTCTGGGAGTTGGTGATGGACAGGGAGGCCTGGCGTGCTGCGATTCACGGGGTCGCAAAGAGTCGGACACGACTGAGCGACTGAACTGAACTGAACTGAACTGAGCACTGTTTGGGGAGAAGTAAATACACCAAGAAAGACTACAGATAATTTGCCTTGGGTGGGTACATAAAATTTAACCATTTAGCATGCTTGGAAATATAATATGTAATCACTGAGGGTTCACCATCCTTCACCCATAATTCTCTGCATATACATTTTGCATGCTGCCTCAGAATGATCTAGTCACATATTGGATGGCTCAAATTTTAAAACAATATGATTTAAATTAAGTGAGATAAGTTGGTGAAAGCTTTTCATCTATTTTTCTCACTTCTATACTTGGGAATTATATTGCAGAAAAAAAAAATAGCCACTAATAACATCTAACCTTTTTGGAATAACTATTCATAAGAACTAACTATTCATAACAAACATCCCACTAAATTTATAATTTGTGTAACATTTCTGTGAGGTTAGCATTGGTATACTCATTCTATTGATGACACAGAGGTTGAACATATGGCCCTTTGTGACAAAACAAGAAGATGATAAAACTAAGTTTTTGGCCCAGATCTGTCTAATTCCTGGGGCTCTTGTTCATTCTATTTTATTAGGCTGCTTACTTGGCCTTTTCCTCCTTCCATCTGATTATCTTTCAAATATTTTATTTCTTCTGTCATGCCCCCAGATATTTTTTTCTGGTTTTAAGCCTCCAATCCCTTCATATGAAATCGTTCACAACCCAAGATATCAAGAAAGCCCTAATTTATCAATGACAGATGTTTATTGGGCACCAATAAACCCAGACTAGGTGCTAGAGCATACACTAGTAAATCAGTTGGATATGACTGCCGTCTTCATGGAACTTTGAGTTGAGCAGGGAAAACAAATATTTCGAAAAGGTAATGCTTTGGGGGAGCAGTAAAAGAAACTCAGGAGCACATAACCATGGGAATTCCCATAGTCTGAGGACCAGGGAATACTTTCCTCACAATGTCACACGATGGGTCTAACATCAGCCTTTGGGTGACTGGCCTTTCCTTATCCACTCCTTCAATCACACACAAACTTCAGATTTCACACAGCTCAAGAAGAACCCTGGTTTCCAGTCAAAAGACATCTCTGAAGCTTCTAAGATTGAAGACAGAGGATTCAGGATCTCCCTACAGCCAGGTAGCCATGTCCAAGACAAGCCCTGTCAGTGTCCAGGTATGTCACTTAATGAGACTGACCACTGACCATTGCAAAAAGTCGACCAGTCCCTCCGTACTCAGCTTTGGGAATCGAGCCACATATGTGCTTTGACAAAGATAACCACAAGTCATTCTTTCGAAATTCTGCTCAAATAGTTCTGATTTAAAATTCCAGGGCAGGGACTTCCCTGATGGTCCAGTGGTCAAGAATCTGCCTTCCAATGCAGGGGACGTGGGTTCAGTCTTGGTTGGGGAACTAAGATCTTATGCCATGGGGCAACTAAGCCCATGTGAAGCAAATGCTAAGCCCACAAGCCGCAGCAACACAGCCTGGATGTTTCAGCAGAGATCCTATGTGCTGGAACTCAGACCCGACACAACCAAAATGTATATACAAATAAATATTTACATATAAATAAAATTCCAGCGAAAAAGAGACCACAAAACACTATGCTACTAGAACATTTAAAAAGTACTTTTACTAAACATAATGTACAGGTAAATATTGAAACAACAATGCCATTTTCATGAAATATTAAAGGAAGCCTTCTACTAATAAGCAAAGAAAATGAACCTGTCAAGAATCTCATATATAATCCAGAGTAACTTGGCAGTGGTGGTGAGGAATATTAAGATTTTATTTTCATATTGGTTAAAGGTCTACAATACCTTGAAAATACTCTTTTTTTTTTCTAGGAGCAACTTTTCCTTTTGAGAAGTGTGTGACTTTTAAACTTATTGACAAAAACAAAATTGCACAGTGAAATGTGTGAGGTTTTGAAGTAAATTAAATATAGTTAGTTGACAGAAATACTTATTCTTAATAAAATGTATGTATCTAGATAGACAGATAGACTGATAGATAATAAAGTATGTCAAACCAGGAAGGATGCAGGTTGCAAAATGTTCATTCAAGAAGAATGGCAGGGACTTGGAAAGGTCTAAGTCTTGAGGCAAAGAATAAAACATGAACCTCAAAGTTGTAAGAATCACCTAGCATCCAAGATACAAGGAGCAGAACGATTATGCTTTTGGACAAGGAGCCGAGACGAAGATCAGCAAGGCAAACAGCATCTTGCTTTGATACAAGCTTATACACAAGGACCAGGTATTTTATAATTTTCCCTTTTAAACTGGAGTCAAACAAAACAGAAAGGGAGGCAAGGACTAATCAGAGGCCTCCAGGCACATCTCATTGGGGCACCTAGAAAGCAGTGAGGTGATAGAGAAAAAGATAGTTCCTGATATATATAATATTCAAACTCATGCAATCAGTGATATATTAAAGTATGACAATAGAAAGCCAATTTATAGTTGTTATAGCCACCATGATCTCTAATAGAGTGCTTCTCAGAATGTTCCACTAAAGCATCCTTCCAGCAGATAAGACTGAATGTATTTATCTCAGAGCCTAGCAGTGAAAAGTATATAGTGACTGCAGGTTCAAAATTTCTTATGAAAGCATATGTTTTACATTAAGGATTCATGGAGATTTCATCTTCCTCACTTAATGCATGTTGAACTTAAAAGTAATTTCAAGCACTTTGATTGAAATTTCCCCTCCTATGGTCTAATTAAAGTGATGCTCAAAGAAATGTACAATATTTAGCCTGTAACTGCATGGATGTTCAGGTGCTCAGTCTTATTCCTCCTGGACTATGCCCACCCTGAGGAAGCCAAAACATGTCTTTTCTCTTGAATGGTTTTCTCTTCTTTCCTAGATCCAATGCCTCATTCCATAGCATTACAGGTAGGATGTAGCAAAAGTTACACACATTTCTAAGACAGAAATAGCTAATTTTTTTGGACCCAAGTCTTACCAGCTTCACTGTCTGAGGCAAGTGACTTAGTCTATCTGAGGGACAATCTATTCAATAGTAAAATGGGGATTGAAATAATACCACATCAGAGTCTTAAGCTTCTGAGGCTTAAGTGAAACAGTAGGTGTGCTATACAGACTTGGCAAATATTAGGCACACAGGAAAGATAGGATGATGTTTTTGTTTTGTTTTGTTTTAGTCTATTATTCCTTGGCTTCTCTTTCTTTGGCCAAATAGAAGAAATAAATTCAATTATGGTTAACTATTGAACCCACCAGAAAATACAGAGCTCACATACAATATGTTCTATTTTATCTTAGATGCCCCTCCATATTCAATTACTAATACTAGTAAATGTGGATGGACGGGGGGAATACTCAGAGCCTTCAAGTTCTTTATCTTACTTAACTGTTTTTTACCCTTTAGTCACTTTTAATTAAGTCTTTTGTTTTCTTCCCTTTTCATCTTCTATGAGAGACATCTGCCATGTCTTTTTGTTGCAAGTGACATCATCCAAACAGTAGTTTTCTTTAAAACCCCTGTGTTTAATGGCTTTCTTTTCAAGTGTCTGAAAATAATCTTATAAAACACATAAAACATTAAGTGCCTTGGGCCATATGACCCTGTGGCTCTCTATCTTCAATTGCTTTCACGACTAATATTTTCTTTAAAAAGTAAATTTTAGTATTACTTAGAAATTTCCTATCTTCACTTATTTTTGTCTTCCTTGCTAACCCAAATATCAAGATGAAAGGACCATAAAATGAGATAGCAGTCCTTCCAGATCATGGTCAGGATGATAGAACTTCTGTATTTATATAATTTTTTATATATTTATACATAAACAATGTACAGACAATGTTAAAAAAAAAACTCAGGTTTATTGGTAAGTGGCATAAACACAGCAAAAAAAAACAAAGTAAAAAAAAGTGATAAAGGGATAGAAATGAATTAAAAATTATTTCAATAGCTTCTGACTCTTCAGAGCTGTGTCAGTCTTTTAACCAGTAAATACAGATAATTCAACAGCATGTTCCAATAAAAGGTAAAGAGGGAAGGAATAATTTAACATGGCCTTCTGGTTACATAAAAGTCAGCCTCTGGACATCTCTGTTGCTGAGAAAATCAAGATACTTGTCTGTGATTCTGAATCTTTAGCTGTTAGAAACATAAAGAGCAAGAGAACACCAAAAAGAAGGGCAAAACTGATTCCAAACTTATTGGTAAAACCTGTTGACCAGTTCTTGATAAAAAATAATGCAATCCATTGTAAGCATAAGTTGTCAAGAGTATTTTATAAGATAATTTTATTGAGGTATTATATACATATAGGCTTCCCAGGTGGCACAGTGGTAAAGAATCCGCCTGCCAAGCAAGAGACACAGATTCAATCCCTGGGTGGGAAAGATCCCCTGGAGTAGGAAATGGCAACCCACTCTAGTACCTTGCCTGGGAAATACCATGGACAGAGGAGTCTGACAGGCTACAGTCTATGGGGTCGGAAGAACTCGGACATGACTGACTGATCACAATATAAACACAGGAAAGTACACATATCTTAAGTGTTAGCTCAGTGAATCTATACAAACTGAACACATTCATATTATCAGAACCTCCATGGAGAAAAAGAATATGACCAGCACCCTCAGAGCTTTCTCATACCCACTTCTGTATACTAGCCCTTCCAAGGATGATAGCTGTACTAACTTTTAATACCACAGATTAGTTTAGCCTTGAAAGGAGTCTCCTATAAACAGAAGAATAATGCTGGTTTAGTTGTCTCATTTTAGAAAACCAATAATTGAAAGACATAAGCTTTCAGCAGACAGAATTTGGAAAGAAAGAAGTTGTAATGATGAAGTATGTTTTACAAAGCATAGTGCTGTAATACAACAAGAATATTCTCTCTACATCCAGAATGCCATGGTTCAAATCTCAGCTGGACCATATTTCATGTGTGTGATATGAGCATGTAACAATCTCTTTGTGTCTTATGTTTTATCATCTGTAAAACAAGGATGTACTACTACCTAATTTGTGATGATGCTGTAAAGATTTAAATGCATTGGGGGTAGAGTTTTGTTTCAAGATGTACTTAGATAGCCTCATGAATGGATAGCATCATGACTTTATGCCAAATTGTTTAACCCTAATAATCCATATTTTCTAAATTCTCCTTAGAACTTTCAGCTCTAAGTAACAGAAGTGGTCAAATTCAAAGTATTAGTGTGGGGACTAAATGAATTAATAAGTATAACTGTGGTGCTAGAGAAGACTCTGAACAGTCCCTTGGACTGCAAGGAGATCAAACCAGTCAATCCTAAAGGAAATCAACCCTGAATATTCACTGGAAAGACTGATACTGAAGCTAAAGCTTCAATACTTTGGCCACTTTATACAAAGAGACAACTCATTGGAAAAGACCCTGATGCTGGCAAAGACTGAAGGCAGGAGGAGAAGGGGATGACAGAGGATGAGATGGTTGGATGGCATCACAGACTCAATGGACATGAGTTTGAGCAAGCTCTGGGAGTTGGTGGGAGACAGGGAGGCCTGGTGTGCTGCAGTCCATGTGGTTTCAAAGAGTTGGATGCGACTGAACAAGTATAAGGTATCCAACACATTTTCTGGCATAGGAAATGCTCCATAAAACCTAATCACATTTCATATTTCCCCTCTTTTGTTGAATGAAATCACCTGGAAATAAAGTAGGACTCTCCTTTGAGGGTGCCTGGATCCTAGCATGACTTCGATAACTTGAAGAGAATTAAGAAGGGACAATTTACCAAGATGAGGGCAGGGTAGAAAGAAATCACCGAAACAGGTAATAAAGAAGTGTAATTATCACTCCTAGACACAAAGGAATGAAGAGAAGGAGACTGGTTACTGGCTCCTAAACAGAGAGAGTAGTGAAAGGGTCATCTGACAGGAGTTCTGATATTTGGGTGATGAATGCAGCTATCCTGTGATAAATAAAAGCCCTGATATTTCTTTCCTCCCTTCCTCTGATCTCCTGTAAATGCTCCCAAGAGCTAAATCCAACTGGAAACCAGAGGACAAGGAAGTCTGCTGATATCATCCACAGAAATCACCGCCCCCCGCCCCCAGGGAAGAAAAAGGCAGAGAGTGGACCCAGAAGGATAAACCAAAGACACATATAACATTCCCCAGACAGGAGGAAAAGGTTCTCTTGATCCGTAGGATCACTGTCACGGATGCCCATGTCAGAAAATAAGTGAAGGCCTCAGTGGTCTTCCTCAAATCGTCTATATTATTTCTCCCTCTGGTAATGTTGTTTTAAAGACTCAAATGTATCACTGGAACACTCTCTCTCCTCTAATAGGGGTCTCAAAGTACTGGAATGTTTAGTGGGCTTTAATGGATGAAACGTAACATATATTATTCATTATTCCTCAGCATCAGATCCTTTTAAACTTCTAGGTACCAGAAATAGCACTAAAATCTGAGCTACAAAGATAATGTTTTAAAAAATTAAGTTATTCCTTGGAGTTATACAAGTGCTCAAGAGCTAAGTTAGATAATAGTTTTACACTCTCTCCAGTTATAAAATGTTATTTGGCAGTAACTCGTTATAAAACATAATCACTAGGACCCAATGTGTATGTTATACTATCAAGTACACAAGAAGAGATTCAACCAGATTGCACATTAGAACTTTAAATAGCAGCCACAACAATAGTTAATGGAAATCAAGTCATTATCTGTAAATGGTCTATTATAAAAATAAAGTGTGCTTAACCAAGAGTCAGCAATGGTTTGTTGTCTGATCAGGTCTATCCTTAATATGTTTTGTAATAAAATTGAATCCTTAACCTATGCCTGTGTTTTCTCATCTGTAAATGAGATAGATCAGTACTAGCTCAAACACCAGCTTCGCTGGAACAAAAATTAGTGAAATTATAGGTAATCTTTATTTGTAGATATAATGTTAATATAATTCACGAATAGTTGAAGTAGAAACCTTATAAACTATGATTGTGGTTAATTATGTTATATCATCTTTAAATATCACCTATAAATTTAGAATTCTGAAAGTGAAATTCAGTTTTTCTATTGAATCACAAAGGTATAAGATGTAAGCTTGAGATAGCCAGTGAGGGAAATGGAGATTGGTTCTATTCTATGCCAGCAGAGGCTTTTGTAGCAGAAAAAAAAAAAAAAGTACAGTATAGAGTTTGCAAGATGAAGCCCTTCATTTCAAAGCATCTAATTGATACTCTGATTCTTCAAAAAGGAAAAAAAAAAAGTACTCTGACACAGTGGGTACACTCACTAGAGAAATGTGAACTATTGGCTCTTAGCTTCAGGCAAAAGGCAGAGGGAGACAGAACTATTCGAACTTGTTTAGATCCAGTAGAATGAGACTTAATGGTTAAAGGACATCTGAAGATACCTTTAATAAATAAATGTAAATTTTATTTATGAAATTAATATTCTTATAATTTCTCAAATACACTGCAGTGCAACTGTGTGTGAACAATTATGTGACAAGACACAGCCTCTTACTAATCAGTTCCTGCCCCTACCTACTAGAAAGTCAGCATTAAACTATTTAGTCTCTCTTCTATGCTGATGAAGTGAGTCTGCCAATAACCAGTATCAAATCAAGGGAACAGGAAACACACAGAATGGAAAAACATCACATAGGATGGAATATTTGAATAAGAGCCTCTGTACTTATTATACTTCTATTTCTTTCTACAGGTTGAATCATGAAACTTTAAATTCTGTACTCAAATAGGATCAAAATTTGGCAATTTCATATGATTCAATCTCATATATTTTGTATTGCCACATGTAGTAAACATTCAGCGCTTAGTTTATGTCAGCCACAATTGTCTGCCCTGTACATGGATTATTTTAACTAATTATTTTAACAATCAGTTAAAAGTATCCCCATTTTACAGATGACAAAACTGAGACATAGAGAACAAAGTAACAGTGAATAAGAGGTAGATATGAATCCAAACCTAAATCAGGTGGTATAGTTCCAGATTTGTTAACCATTCTTTGACCATAATGTCATTCAGGGTCAGTGTTATATAAGTTTTACTTGTATATTTTCATGATGTCTTTCAATAATATAAGGATAATTTAACTAATTTATTCTTTTTCTTTCCCCCTAGGTTTCTGAATATCAGATATAGGTATAGGACCTACAAGAAAAAAATGCTTCTAATTTTAGGTTGAATTAGTAATTGAAAGGTAATAACAATGATAATTCTACATATGTACACTAGAAAAATTCTGCAATGTCTTACATTTCTATTGTTATATCACTCTCTTAGTGGGGATGCCTTGATAAATCCAGCAAATATTGTTCTAGAGATGAAAACAAATTTTTAATATGCAGAATTCACTCAAAGGTACATGGAAAATCACTTTTAAATGTCATTAAATTAAAATACAAAAGCAATTCCCCCACACTAAAAACCTCAGTTCAGTTCAGTCACTCAGTCACGTCTGACTCTTTGCGACCCCATGGACTGCAGCGTGCCAGGCTTCCCTGTCCATCATCAACTCCCGGAGCTTACTCAAACTCATATCCATCCAGTTGGTGATGCCATCCCACCATCTCATCCTCTGTCGTCTCTTTCTCCTCCCACCTTCAATCTTTCCCAGTATCAGGGTCTTTTCCAATGAGTCAGTTTTTCGCATCAATCAGCTGTCCAAAGTATTGGAGTTTCAGCTTCAGCATCAGTCCTTTCAATGAATATTCAGGACTGATTTCCTTTAGGATTGACTGGTTTGATCTCCTTGTAGTCCAAGGGACTCTCAAGAGTCTTCTCCAACACCACAGTTAAGCATCAATTCTTGAGTGCTCAGCTTTCTTTATAGTCCAACTTTCACATCCATACATGACTACTGGAAAAACCATAGCTTTGATTAGGCAGACCTTTTTTGGCAGAGTAATGTCTCTGCTTTTTAATATGCTACCTAGGTCGGTGATAGCTTTTCTTCCAAGGAGCAAGCGTCTTTTAATTTCATGGCTGCAGTTACCATCTGCAGTGATTTTGGAGCTACTAAAAACCTAGAAGGCTATAAGTCAACAGAATAAATATAATTCTTAAAAGTGAAGAGGACTGAATAACAGTAAGTAGAAGGAACAGCATTACTCATGCTTTTAGTGCAGTGATTTCCTGAGAGATCCACCTAAACATGCCAATTACTTATTGAAAGTCTTCCATGTGAGATTCACGCAGTTACATGTTAAAGAATATAACATCTGGGGTCAAAGAGGCCTTTATTTAATTATAATTCCAACTTTCCCCAATTGTGTGAATTTGGATAAATGATTTATAAATTTATTTTTCTCATGTGTCAAAGGAGGGAGAGTAGTTTAGTTAAACAACTAAATGTAACAGGTATTAGTCACCTACTTTTTATTGTGCCCAGTGCTGGGAATAATTGGGAAGATAAATGATAAAAATATATTGCCATTGTTTCTGCTGCTTTAGTCACAGTATATGAAGGATGTATGCATTTAAGCAGATATACATATAGCACTGTATTATTATCCTATAAATAGTGGTGTTTTAAGTACAGTGCCAGCACAAACAAGAGAGATGTCACCTTCACTTGAGAAGCATAAGAGAAGCAGGAATCCTAGAAGTGAATTTACAACATTGAATACAAAATTAACAAGATGTGAAAAGAGGAAAAGAATATCAAGCAGAGGGACATTTCAGATGTTAAGGATCAGATAAATTACATTAAGCTATGATAAATCAGGTCATAGAACACAGGGTATATGTAGGGATGGAAGAGATGAGACTTGAGATATATTAGTGATCTCAGCAAACGGGACTGACTTGGTCTGCCAACCTAAAGGAGATTGGGTAAATATCTAATGGTCATTTGTTTTCATTCTTTTGAACAAGGTATGCAATTTTGAAGTGATTAACATTTTTTTCACATTAATATATAGACTGATGTTTTAAGATAGTTAATAGTATTTAGAAAAGGCCAACATAGGCATTGTTTAGAGGTGAATTTTGGAGTCCTAATAATTCAGGAGAACTATTCTTGTGTGGAAATATTACTTGAAAAGGGAGTCATGTTGTTCAGGAGCAACTGCTTTAAATTATAAATGTGAGCTCCTTAAAATTCTAAGCAGTTATCTATCTTTCCGTTGGAACTTGGTTTTTTTTTTTTTTGCAAAAGTGGAGTTCACTATCCATGGTAGATTAACCACAGAACTGGGCCAACTATTTCATCCTTTCCTGAAACCATATCCTTTACAATAGGATGCATAGGATCCTATGCAATATCCTTGCTGTTCCTCTAATGAGGAGGTAGTTTCTATTTTTCTGTCTCTGGAATGTGGGCTGGCCATTGTCTTGCTTTGTCCAACAGAATACAATGGAAGTGATATTGGTCTACTTGCAAATGTCAGCCTCACAAAGGGTTGAACACTTTTGCTTTCTTGTTCTACGCTTCCCCCTTCATCATAAGAACACACCTTAGCCAGATAACTGGAAGGTGATACATGTGAAGCAGAACCAAGTTATCCCAGTAGTCCCAGATATGGTACCTCAAACGCCAGACTGGCTGACAACCAGACATGTGTGAGAGCTTAGGCAAGATTAGCAAGGACACCTGTCAAACCACAGCTAGCTAGAGACACATGAATAATCCCAGCAGAGAGCTGGAGAACTTCTTGGTTGAAGATCTGAAAGAATAATAAATACTTGTTGTTTTAACCTACTGAATTTCAAGGTAGAGTGTTACATAGCAATAGCTAACTGATAAATGTTAGCTATAATACATATAACTGATAAATGTTAGCAAGATGGTAGGAAGGGCAAAATCACGTTTAGAATCAAACCCCATACCTGTCGGAAATGCTCAGAGGGCTCAAACAAACCTGTGCGCACCAGGACCCAGAGACCCCACAGAGACTGAGCCAGAACTGTGTTTGAGTATCTCCTGTGGAGGTACGGGTCAGCAGTGGACTGCCGCAGGGGCGGGGGCTCTGGGTGCAGCAGACCTGGGTATGGCATAAGTCCTCTTGGAGGAGGTCTCCATTAACCCCACCATAGAGCTGCCAGAACTTACCAAGGACTGGGAAACAGACTCTTGGAGGGCACAAACAGAACCTTGTGCACCAGGACCCAGGAGAAAGGAGCAGTGACCCCGCAAGAGACTGACCCAGACTTGCCCATAAGTGTCCAGGAGTCTCCAGCAGAGGTGTGGGTCAGTGGTGGCCTGTTGCAGGGTTGGGGGCACTGAGTGTAGCAGTACATGCATGGGATCTTCTGAAGGAGGTCGCCATTGTCTTCATTACCTTCACCACAGTTTGGCCCCAGGTAAATAACAAGGAGGGAACACAGCCCCACCCATCAACAGAAAATTGGATTAGAGATTTACTGAACATGGCCCCTGCCATCAGAACAAGACCCAGTTTCCCCCTCAGTCAGTCTCTCCCATCAGGAAGCTTCCATAAGCCTCCTACCTTTCTCCCTCAGAGGGCAGACAGACTGAAAACCACAATCACAGGAAACTAACCAATCTGATCACATGGACCACAGCCTTGTCTAACACAATGAAACTATGAGCCATGCCTTGTAGGGCCACCCAAAGCAGACGGGTCATGGTGGAGAGTTCTGACAAAATGTGGTCCACTGGAGAAGGGAATGGCAAACCACTTCAGTATTGTTGCCTTGAGAACCCCATGAACCGTATGAAAAGGCAAAAAGATAGGACACTGAAAGATGAACACCCCAGGTCGGTAGGTGCCCAATATGCTACTGGAGATCAGTGGAGAAATAACTCCAGAAAGAATGGAGATGGAGCCAAAGCAAAAACAACACCAGTTGTGGATGTGACTGGTGATGGAAGTAAAGTCCAATGCTGTAAAGAGCAATATTGCATAGGAACCTGGAATGTTAGGTCCATGAATCAAGGCAAACTGGAAGGGGTCAAACAGGAGATGGCAAGAGTGAACATTGACATTTTAGGAATCAGTGAACTAAAATGGACTGAAATGAGTGAATTTAACTCAGAGGACCATTATACCTACTACCATGGTCAAGAATCCCTTAGAAGAAAAGGAGTAGCCATCATAGTCAACAAAGAGTCTGAAATGCAGTACTTGGATACAATCTCAAAAATGACAGAATGATCTCTGTTCGTTTCCAAGGCAAACCATTCAGTATCACAGTAATCCAAGTCTATGCCCCGACTAGCAATGCTGCACTGCTGAAGAAGCTGAAGTTGAATGGTTCTATACAAACCTACAAGACCTTTTAGAACTAACACCCAAAAAAGATGTCCTTTTCATTATAGGGAACTGGAATGCAAAAGTAGGGAGTTAAGAAATACCTGAAATAACAGGCAAATTTGGCCTTGGAGTACAGAATGAAGCAGGGCAAAGGCTAATAGAGTTTTTCCAAGAGAATGCACTAGTCCTAGCAAACACTCTCTTCCAACAACGCAAGAGAAGACTCTATACATGGACATCACCAGATGGTCAATACTGAATCAGGTTGATTTTATTCTTTGCAGCCAAAGATGGAGACGTTTTATACAGTCAGCAAAAACAAGACCAGGAGCTGACTGTGGCTCAGATAATGAACTCCTTATTGCCAAATTCAGACTTAAATTGAAGAAAGTAAGGAAAACCACTAGCCCATTCAGGTATGACCTAAATCAAATCCCTTACGATTATACAGTGGAAGTGACAAATAGATTCAAGGGATTAGATCTGACAGACAGAGTGCCTGAAGAACTATGGATGGAGGTTCGTGACATTGTACAGGAGGCAGGGATCAAGACATTCCTCAAGGAAAAGAAATACAAAAAGGCAAAATGGTTGGCAGAGGAGGACTTACAAATAGCTATGAGTAGAAGACAAGTGAAAAGCAAAGGAGAAAAGGAAAGATATACCACTTTGAATGCAGAGTTCCAAAGAATAGCAAGGAGAGATAAGAAAGCCTTCCTCAGTGATCAGTGCAAAGAAATAGAGGAAAACAATAGAATGAGAAAGTCTAGAGATCTCCTCAACAAAATTAGAGATACCAAGGGAATATTTCATGCAAAGATGGCCTCGATAAAGGACAGAAAAGGTATGACTCTAACAGAAGCAGAAGATATTATGAAGAGGTGGCAAGAATACACAGAATATCTATACAAAAAAGGTCTTCATGCCCCAGATAATCACGATGGTGTGATCACTCACCTAGAGCCAGACATTCTAGAATGTGAGGTCAAATGGGTCTTAGGAAGCATCACTAAGAACAAAGCTAGAGGAGGTGATGGAATTCCAGTTGAGCCATTTCAAATCCTAAAAGATGATGCTGTGAAAGTGCTGCACTCAATATGCCAGCAAATTTGGAAAACTCAGCAGTGGCCACAGGACCAGAAAATTTTTCATTTTCGATTTTCATTCCAATTCCAAAGAAAGGCAATGCCAAAGAGTGCTCAAACTACTACACAATTGCACTCATCTCACATGCTAGTAAAGTAATGCTCAAAATTCTCCAAGCCAGGCTTCGACATTACGTGAATCATGAACCTCCACATGTTCAAGCTGGAATTAGAAAAGGCAGAGGAACCAGAGATCAAATTGCCAGCATCTGCTGGATCATCAAAAAAAGAAAGAGAGTTCCAAAAATATATATATTTCTGCTTTATTGACTATGCCAAAGCCTTTGATTGTGTGGACCACAGTAAAATCTGGAAAATGATTAAAGAGATGGGAATACCAGACCACCTGACTTGCCTCCTGAGAAACCTGTATGCAGGTCCTGAAGCAACAGTTAGAACTGGACATGAAACAACAGACTGGTTCCAATAGGGAAAGGAGTACGTCAAGGATGTATACTGTCACCCTGCTTATTTAACTTCTATGCAGAGTACGTCATGAGAAATGCTGGGCTGGATGAAGCACAAGCTGGAATCAAGATTGTCAGGAGAAATATCAGTAATCTCAAATATGCAGATGACACTACTCTTATGGCAGAAAGTGAAGAAGAACTAAAAAGCCTCTTGATGAAAGTGAAAGAGGAGAGTGAAAAATGTTGGCTTATAGCTCAATATTCAGAAAACGAAGATCATGGCATCTGGTCCCATCACTTCAAGGCAAATAGATGAGGAAACAGTGGAAACAGTGACAGACTTAATTTTCTTCGGCTCCAAAATCACTGCAGATGGTAACTGCAGCCATGGAATTAAAGACACTTGCTCCTTGGAAGAAAAGTCATGACCAACCTAGGTAGCATATTAAAAAGTAGAGACATTACTTTGCCAGCAGAGGTCCATCTTAGTCAAAGCTATGGTTTTTCCAGTATTCAGGTATGGATGTGAGAGTTGGACTAAAAGGAATTCTGAGCACTGAAGAATTGATGCTTTTGAACTTGGTGTTGGAGAAGATTCTTGAGAGTCCCTTGGACTGCAAGGAGATCCAACTAGTCCATCCTAAAGGAAATTGGTGCTGAATATACTTTGGAAGGACTGATGCTGAAGCTGAAACTCCATTACTTTGGCCACCTGATGTGAAGAACTGACTCATTGGAAAAGACCCTGATGCTGAGAAAGATTGAAGCCAGGATGAGAAGTGGGCAACAGAGGATGAGATGGTTGGATGGCATCACCGATGCAATGGACATGAGTTTGAGTAAACTCTGCAAGTTGGCGACAGAGAGGGAAGCCTGGCGTGCTACAGTCCATGGGGTCCCAAAGAGTCGGACAAGACTTAGACACCGAACTGAACTGAAATGTTCATATATTTCTACACAATGTTTCTACACAAGAGGAAGAAATATGAAAAATTAAACTGTATTGTAGAGATTGCTAAATTATTTATGAAAAATTTAAAAGATCCCTTGGAATTTTTGTGCAAAAGAAGTCCAAGCTAGAAAATATTTCAATAGTGAAGTTGAAAATGGGCAAAAGGTCACTATCTGTGGACATTTGACTTAATGAATTATCTGGAAAAGAGTGCAATCAATATGCTCTATAGAGCTCCTTCAATTCCATCTTGCAAAAAAAAAAAAAAATTCAGCAAAACCCTATTTAAAAAGAAATTCTCAGTTTCATGGTGCAATTAAAAAATGTGTAAACCTTAAAAGATATTTAATGCTACCTTTAATAAAACGTGTGTTGTTTTTTTTTTTTTAATTCTGGGTTCATTATATGCTGTAAAAAAAAAAAAAAAAAGGAAAAGATCCTGTTTCTTGCTCAACATGCTCATTTGAAGTTCACTTGAATCTTATGAGAAGCTAAAAAAAGGAAAGGAACACCTTTTCATTCTTTTATTTTCTAGTTTTTTTTTTTTACTCTATTGTCACTTTAGATAAAAATTTCTGTTTATCTTATTTTCTTCATTGTAAGTTCTAATTTGTAGTGGTTTTTCATTCAGATGTTTTCAAAATAAAAATAGTGAATCTAAAACAATTTTCTCTGAATTAAACTGTCACCTTTGCTTAGTGTTTCTAGAATAATGCATTTTTAAATAAATTAAGCTGAATAACAGCCAAAGGGAAGTAGTTAGGTTTGACACTTTTTCCTCCCAAAGCTCATGAGAAAAATTTTAAATTGTCTTGTAAATTAATTGGAAAATCTTAACAGGCAACTGTTTGTTTCAAAAATAGAAAAATACTTTAATAGCTCTTTAAATAGAAGTTTTTACCAGGACTTTTCTACTATTGCATGACTTGACTGTAAAAGGTGCCTAATTTAGTAATTCATTTTTATCAGTACCAGACATTTGCTAATTATAAAATACTGCTTTTCAAAATGTTTTATTTTTGAACACAGCAACTGTCCAAAAACATTAGTGAGCAAAAAGGAAAAAAATATCTTGCCTTAAAAATATATTAATTGATTTTTTAAATAAAAAACTCAGATACATATCAATTTTTTAAAAGTTAGGCGTTGACTCACCTGGTTGAATGACCTTTCTGAGTTTCTTAAATTTAAATACTACTGGGAATGCATTAGCAATCTGTTACTGTTCTTGGACTGTAAAATTGAAGTGGAGGTTTAAATACAAACTTTAAATTTAAAGTAGAAAAATAATTTTAATTGTTAGGTTTTTAAAATGGGTTCTTCTTTTAAAACGAATGAATGTACTTTATGAAAAAAGATACATATAACAATATTAAAAAGAAATAATAGGCATAGTCTCATCACAAAACTAGTGTCAACATGTTGATATATTTTGCACAGTCTTTTTTCTATTCATATATAAGTACTTTTTTCAAATTTGAATTATATTTCTAGTTTTTCCCTTCTTTGTCTTCTGCTGCTTCATCTTCCTCCTTCATTCCCTGTTCTCCTCCTTTATCAACCAAAGTGCCATTTTTGAGTGTTTTTTAATTAAACCAAGATGCTTTAAGGATTTTATGAACAGTGTGAAACTTATTCTGATTGACATAAGAAGGAATTAGTGAGAAAGGTTTTGCTTCTACCTTTTTAGACACGAGGATATTTTAAGATTCAGCAGTCTTAAGTAGATTCACCAAGGTGTTTAAACTCAGATTCAAATCTATTTCCTCTAACTATGAAAGTTATGATGGTTTTTCCAGTAGTCATGTATGGATGTGAGAGTTGTACTATAAAGAAAGCTGAGTGCTGAAAAATTGATACTTTTGAACTGAGGTGTTGGAGAAAACTCTTGAGAGTCCCTTGGACTGCAAGGGGATTCTAAAGGAAATCCTAAAGGATTTCAATCCTTTAGGAAATCAGTCCTGAATATTCATTGGAAGGACTGACGCTGAAGCTGAAGCTCCAATACTTTGGCCACCTCATACGAAGAACTGACTCATTAGTAAAGACCCTGATTCTGGGAAAGATTGAAGGCAGGAAGAGAAGGGGACAACAGAGGATGAGATGGTTGGATGGCATCACCTACTCAATGGACATGAGTTTGAGCAAGCTCTGGGAGTTGGTGATGGACAGGGAAGCCTGGTGTCGCAGAGTCTGATACACCTGAGCAACTGAACTGATGAAGGCTATAGTTTCGTACCTATTCACCCCACTTTCTTGTTTTTCATTTGTTGCTTTTATTGACCCTCCTATGATAAATGTTTCCATGTATAACTAAACAAAAATCTATAAAAAATTCTTTTGGAAAAAAAGAAGGCATCATGGTGAAGCCTGCATGTATATGCTATTAAAAATAGATCCTTTTATTGGCATCCTCGCAATCATGGCTCCATTAAAGCCTCACAGTCATGTCTATCTTACACTGTATTATCATTATCAGGACCAGAAGCTAAAATGTGCCTCTGTCTAAGATGAAAAGATGACTCTTGAAATCTAGCCAATTTGGGAGTTTGCAAATCATAGTTGACCCTCTCAGGTATTCATAATCAAGTAGCACTGGGAATTATCCTGACTTCATTTTATGGAATATACTGAGCATGGCATGATTGTTTTGAGAAGGATTTAGAGGTTAATGTATCAAAAGCTTATTCTTTGATATTTATGTTCATCAACCTTTGATAATGCTGCCCATTTCTTATTTTATCTCTAATATAATTTTGTGGGCAATCCATGAGGAAATAGATCAACAGGAATTGATTCATTAAAGGATATGTGGAAAAAATAATACAAAATACTAAATATTATCTGTTTTGGTTCATGAAACAGGCATCATTTTTCATAATACTTCAATTACTACCAGCAACCTTCAAATAAGCCAATCTTAACAGCTCCTTAGAGGCACTTAAAAATATACATGATCATTAAAATGGACTTTGCCTTCCTTAATGTATTCTTTAGTGACTAAAATCAATTTGACCACAAATTAGTCTTTAAAAACCAACTGGGCTTAATATAGGGAGGATAGCCAAGGCAAAGTGCTATAATCTTGTATTTTTATGCATGATCCATCATGAACTGAAGAAGAATAATAACAATTCTAAGGTTTTAAGGATAAACACTTGTTTAACTGATACACAATAGATAACATGTCAATATTAATCAAAATGAGAAACAAAACAAAATGATGCAGAAAAATAATATCCACACTTTTACAAAACCTAATGGTACTAATAAACGGCACAGCTTGTCAACAGCTAGCATATACCCCTGGAATGAAACTCATAACAGCATCCAGAATCACACAGAACAAAATTTCCAACCGTAACCAGAATCTGATCAATAAATGATATCCAGCCCCACTGTTTTTTGCTTGTTTATTTGCTTGTTTGGTCAGTGTGTTAAAGATTCTTCATACCATCCTATCATATTTTTCAAAATGTCTTTTCCTTGGTTCCCTGCTGCAAGCTTCAATTCTAGCTCTGAATAGAACCACCCTCCTTCAATCTGTTCTTTTTTTCCAATACTTTTTCCCATACATTTATTCTTTTCTATGTTGGTCAATTTTTTCCTCTTACCCTCAGCTTCTAACTCTTTCCTCAGTGTCTTCTGAAACCTTAAAGGATTTTGAACAGTTGCCTTTATGCACTCAGCCTGACTTACCCCACAGCAAGCTCATCTTACTTAGAATTTAATCTTCAGTTTCATTTACCTGCTATCATAACAGGTTAAAGTCTTGCCTCCTTTTCCCCCTTGCAATGATTTAAATTTTGTTTGTCATCCAAATTCATATTTAGATGTAATATTAATGCTCAATGTGATGGTATAAGAGGAAGAGCCTTTGGGAAGTGCTTAAGTCATGAGGCTGGAGCCCTCATAAATGAGATTAGTGCCCTTATGAAGGAGGCCCCACAGAGCTCTCTAGCCCCTTCCATCAGGTGAGGATGGAACAAGAAGACCTTCATCAGAATTGAATAATGATGGCACCCTGATCTTGGACCTCCAGAAGTCTCCAGAATGATGAGGAAAAAAATTGTGTTATGTATAAGTTACCTGGTCTCTAGTATTGTTTATAGCATCCTGGAGAGACCAAGACATATCTCATATTTAAGATCATGTGGCAGATTAATATTTTGACATATTAGCTGGTGCTTTCACCCAACTCTTGGAATCTATATATGTGTACTTTATCAACAATAATCGCTACAATGAAAATGCAAAACAAAGACACCAAGGCTTAAATATTATGTTTCTATATAACATCTGAAATCCATGGCAAAGATCAGAGCTGTGCACTGCAAAATCCTCATTATGTTGAGTACAGTGACCTATCTATCCTATAAATAAAAGAGTTGGTAAAACTATATAGAAGCAAGTCTGCCTCATCCCAAAGGAGATAGTTTAATAGCTGGAAAAATAATAGGATTGAAATGAATTATGTCGAATAAGACAGATAGCCTTTATTGTGGTCCATCATGCCATTTTTGCTCTGAGATCAAGTCCCAGAAACATAGATATGTTAGGGAGAATCCCAGATCTGAGAAGACCTGTGCCTGGCTTGTTAGCATATACACTGGGAGATTGGGGAGTCCTCCTTCTACACCCACCACTGCCCCCATCAATAGCACCAGTGCAGTAGAAAAGGCAACCGCAACAGATGAGGTAGGTGCCAAAGCAGAGAAGACTGAAAGGATGCCCTGAGACACTTGAGGCAACTCTAAATTGATATGAAAGGGACAACAAAAAGGACACGATAGCTGAAGGTTTGATAGGACTTCAATCATCTCTGGTGATGATGTGGGCATAGAGGCCAACAACAGATAAGAACAGACAGCATGAACTAATTATATCCGCAGAAGAATCCAAGTAAGGATGAGTATGGACCTATGACCCCTGATAACTGGATGTGACATAAGCCCCTTTAAACTTAGAGGTTGATATGCTATCATGACTACCATGCTGTTGACCATAATAATATTTAATGTCTTTACTTCATAGCTTTTAAAATAATATTTAATGTCTTTACTTCATAGCCTTTTGATCTGTTAAGTTCCAATGCTTTGATCCTCACTTTGTCTCCATACATGTGGCCAATTCATGCCTCCTCCAAAGTTCCAAAGTGTTAGTCTCTCCATCACATCTGACTCTTTTGTGACCCCATGGACTGTAACCCACCAGACTCCTCTGTCCATAGGATTCTCCAGGCAAGAATACTGGAGTGGGTAGCCATTCACTTCTCCAGGGGATCTTTCTGACCCAGGGATTGAACCCGGGTCTCCCGCATTGTAGGCAGATTCTTTACTGTCTGAGCTACCAGGGAAGCCCCAGGTCTCCTCTCTCATCCACCTTGAATTATTCTACCTCATGGATCACAAACAGGGAATTACTCCCTCTAATCAGAGTCTACTATTATTGAACCTTCTGTTCTCATTTTCAAATTCAACAAATATTTATTGAGCATCTACAGTATGATATCACATGAGGTTTGGGTGAACAGTGATTTAGTTTCTACATTTCTGGAGTTTATTGTCTCCCCAGGGAGAGGAATAAGAAACAGTACACAAATAAGTAAGCAAATGTAAGATTACAGATTAGAAACCTTCAAATGCCAAGACAGAAATAGAGTTATCAGAAATAAATTACAGGAACAAGCTACACAGATAAGAAGTTCTTTCTGAGAAGGTGACATTCAAGGTAAGATCTAAAAAAAAAATGAGATAGGGCCAGAATCTTGAAGAAGGGAGGTGGAAAGAGAATTACAGATAGGGGAACAATATGCACAAAGGGAACCAGAGAGAGTGATGCTAAATGAAGTTAGTAGCCAAAGGGGGAGAATGGGTCAGCTGTGGTACAGGTGTTATTCTAAGCACAAGGGATATTGCTTATAGTTAGAATCTAAAAAATACAACAAACTGGTGAATAGAATAAAAATAAAACAGATTTACAGATATAGAGAGCAAACTAGTGGTTATCAGTGGGGAGACAGAAGAGGAAAGGGAAGAGGATTAAGAGGTACTAACTACCATGTATAAAATAAGCTGTAAGGATATACTGTACAACACAGGAATACAGTTAATATTTTATAGTAACTATAAATGAAATATCACCTTGAAAAACTGCAAATCACTATATTGTACACCCATAACCATAACTTGTATATTATTGTATATCCACTATACTTCAATTTTTAAAATAAATAAAGGCAATGGAAAGGCTTTGATAGGAGACATAAGATCTAATTGGCATTCTCTCTGGTTGTTGTGAGAAGAGATGAAGGAGGGCAAGAGAGATAATGGGACCCACTCTTTTTCAGCTCAGCTTGCCTTAGTGGTAGTTATGACCTCATCATCAAGCCCATCTCTTACCCTCCCTCAAGTGTCCATCGTACTTGCCTTATCAATTATTAGTCTTGGTTTCATCCAGTCTTCCATTCTCTTAGTTTCCTTTTCGAGTCCTGTGTCACTGCTGAAGTGCTCATATAACCCTGCCCTCTGAGTCCTCAGGACGCATGCCATTCCATTATGTACTCCTTTCTGCTTCCTTAAATTGTACGGGAATGAGTACCTCTCCTTCCCTTAAAAACTGATCCCTATGTGAGCTCTTGAGATGACTGGCTATCAGTCTTTGAGTGATTTTGACTCTTCTTTCCTTCTCATTTATACCTAGTAGGCAGTACGCTTTAGTAGCAAAGAACCAACTTCCAAACCCAGACATTATTAACTCAGGCCTCTGTGTCTCAGACTTTACTATATATCAGAATCACATGGATGAGCCAGTTAAAGAATACAGGTTGCAAAGTGATTCTGATGCAAGTGTAACGTGGATTACATTTTGAAAAACTCTGTTTTAGGCTCAGCTCTTTCACTGATCCTGTAACCTTGAGTACATCAAGGTGCCTGTCTGAGCACTCATTCTATTAAAATGATGTGGGTTAAACTGGTTATTTTCTGAGGACATTCTCAACACTCACATCCTCCTATTCTGTGTCTAGAGTCTAAAGCAGGCTAGGAGAAAAAGATGAAAATATAATAAAACTGTACAAGCTAAGAATAGCTACTACAAATTAGCAAACACTTATCCTTGGGCTTCCCAAAAGCAGAAATAGAAATGGAATCACAATTGGTTATACACTTGCTATGAAATGAAAGGAAAGAAATAAAGGCCAGGAGGTTCTCAGCCTGAGCTCCACTGGGCCAAGGAAAGGAGGTTCATGAATATATGGGGTCCCTGCACTTAGACAGGTAAAAAAATTACATTTTTATTTTCTGTACTATTTAACATGAATCCATCACTTTTGTTCTTTATGATTTTATGCAATTAAACATTATTAGCAGCACTTGAGATTGTGTCACAAAAAAAAAAAAAAAATTCAGAGATTTAGATCACATGATACCTGTTGCACATATTTCCATATCTGGCTTACACTCATCACTATTTGAAATGACAATAGCCATTAATTTCCTACATCTTGTTAATTAATGCATTAAAAAAAGAATTCTGTTATGTGCCACAAATTTAGTTAATATTTTGACAATTGTATTTCAATACAATTGGTTTTCTTTGTAATTTTATGTACTTTTTATTACATATTTTAGAAGAGTATTCTAAGAAGGGGTCCACAGGATTCATCAGATTGCTTAAGGGATCCAAGACACAAGAAGGATTTAGAAATCACCTCAGATTCTCCCTATTGTTGTGAATTTCCCAGTTTTTCACTGATGGAGAACTAATAGGTTTTTTTTTTTTTTTAATTAAGGATGCTAATATGGGTTTTATACAATAACTCTGTTACACTTAATTTTTTCAGCTTCTTAACAGTGCTTGAGAAGTTCTGTCAAACAATTGGAATACACTCCTTACAAACAAAAGAGCCATTTATTGAATTTATGGATGCCATATGAAATGCTTAAAGTAGTATAACTAGTTTGTAAATTGAGAACAAGTATTACTCAAAGGATTAAAAGTGATTGCTCTAAAAATTCTATGTATATACATACCAAGTGTCATAACCTAAATTTGAAAGTATAAGAAGAACTTTAATAAGTTAAAAAATTAACCCTATTCTAGAGTCTTCTTTTACTGATACTTTATAAAGAGTGCTAAGTGCACATAGTATTCCCTTAGAGCAGCCAGAACAGAGTAAGTTGTGCTGAAAATTCTAGGCTTCCTTTGAGAAAACCTAGTTTAAAGATTTTCGCTAGTAAAGCCAAACAATTTCCAAAAAGATTTGACCTTAAATTCCTTTTTTATGTAGTATCTATTAACATCTCAGAGATTAATATTTTCAACATGACTTGGTAATTTTCATTGGTAGAAAGCATAATTACTAGTAGTAAGACACATTATCAAAAATTTTTACTGGCCTTTCCTATGAAGTACATGTATCATTAAGGTATCACCAAAATGGAATTAATTAATACAATGAATTATATTATCTATGGAAGCTTTTATAATAAAGACAAAAATATATGAAGTTCTATAAGGCAAGTAAATCCATAGGGACATAGCCTGAGACCATCATGGTTACTTGAATGATCAAATATCCCTTAGAACAGAGTCCCTTTCTCAACATTAGTTTGCATAGGAAACATCTAAGCATGTTATTAAAATGCAGAATCTGCTGGAGTCTAGCTCTAGAGTGGGATCTGATATTTGGCATTTTTAACAGCATTTCAGGTATGGCTGATACCGCTGGACAGCAGACCACAATTGGAGTTGCAAGGACTTAGTCTATCCTCCACTTATAACAGCTTTCCTAGACAATTTTCAAATTAATAACAAAGAAATCTTAACACAAAGTATCTTCAGACACTGCTTCAAAAAAGAGCAGATAAGCTCTTCATGTTTCTTTTTTCTTAAATCAACCTTTACCCATTGCTCAGGGCAGAACACTCATTTTTACAGGGAGCTAACCTAAGATACCCCAAGTACGTTGTTTTCAGAAGTTTTCTCTTGATACAAAGATTGGACTAAGAAAAGAGAGGAATGAATCAAGGTCAGCATGAGCCTTGAATTCTCTACCATCAATTGTGTCTCGTCAAGCTGAATCTCTTTCCTTTCTGAAACTGCAGCTCTTCCATCTCTCCAAGCTTATTTGTGTCAGGTCCTTCCTCCACAGCTAGAGTCACTTATACTTTCTCCTCCTGAAAGATTCCAGTTTCTTAATACGGAGGGGACTCTAAGAGGAGGAGGAAATTATTCACAGTAGCTGTGATGGATTAGTGATGGCCACAAAATTCTGTGACACTTCTTCCATCAGGAGGTAGCATTTAACTTTCCTCCCCTTGAAACTTGAATGGTCGTAGCAGCTGGCCTGACTAGTAGAATGTAAACAATGTGATGTTATGGGTCTTCCAAGGTTATGTCGTTAACAGTGTCCTTTAGCTTCTTTATGGGTTTCTTGGAATACTCTCTCTGAGTGGCCTAAGCTGCCCTGTACAAAGAGTGGTAACTCGGAAACCATCATGCTGGAAAAGCCATGTGTTAGTATTCTGGTTGACAGTCCCTACTGAACTCAGCTTTCAGTCCTCACAAAGGCACTAAACATAGGTGTGAGTGAAGCTGTCTTGGACCCTCCAGACCAGTCATTCACTAGCTGAACACAAACAACTGATGTCAACTGACACCACATAGAGTAGATGAATCAATGGGCTAAACTCTGCCAAATTTCTAATCCACAAAATCTTGAGACAAAATAATTGTTATTTTAAGCCATTAAATCTGAAGCATTTTATTACAGAGCAATGGAAAATCAGAAAAGTATTCTAAGATTCCTCTGGAATAAAGACATTGTCCTGAGTCCTCTTGATGGAGACCCTGCTATTTGCCTCTTTTCCATAGATTCTTCTCCTAGCTCCCCAACTGTTTCCTATATTTGGCTTATTGGATTACCCTGTCTCCCAGCACTCAACCTCCTCTTAAGTAAGTAAGTCTAAGTGTTAGTCACTCAGTCGTGCCCAACTCTTTGGGACCCCATGGACTGCAGCCCACCAGGCTCCTCTGTCCATAGGATTTTCCAGGCAAGGATACTGGAGTGGGTTGTCATTTCCTTCTCCAGGGGATCTTTCCAACCCAGGGATCAAACCCGGGTCTCCTGCACTGCAGGCAGATTCTTTACTGACTGAGCTACAAGGGAAGCCCCAATCTCCTCTTAGCCATGCTTGAATTTCCCCAGGCCCCATCCTGCCCAGTTTGCTTCCCCTCCCTTTCCTCCAGCCTATACTGCTGAAATCTCAGGATGCTTTCAACCTGCTTATGAGAAGCTCTGCTTGCATGGCAGGTTCCCGGGCTCTCTTCTCTTCTTTTTATGGGAGAGAAGTTTTTGGATATCTCAGCCAATTTATCTACTAATCTCGTTTTAATTCAGTTCCAGGTCTAGGTGTCAATACCAAAGAATGAGTGAATTGGATAAATAAATGGATGAATGCATAGATTCCCTGGTGGCTCAGATGGTAAAGAATCTGCCTGCAATGAGGGAGACCTGGATTCGATCCCTGGGTTGGGAAGATCCCATGGAGGAGGGTATGGCAACCCACTCCAGTATTCTTGCCTGGTGAATCCCCATGAACCAAGGAGCCTACAGTCCATGGGGTCTCAAAGAGTTGGACATGACTGAGCAACTAAGAACACAGCACACACATGATTTATCACTCCACTGAAACTCCTTTAAAACTACTGAACACAATCAGAAAACCAATGATCTTTTCTCAATCCTTAATTAATCTGTATTAATCACTTTCTTTGGTTAGTGGAGTCACCAGCTTCTTGAAAAACCATAATCCTTTTTGCCATTGTGGGGACCACATACTGTTTATAATTTTCTGGTCCTTTCCTGAATACTCCTTTGTGGGCTTCTCTTTATCTGCCCTTAATTTAAAGATAAACTCTCCTGAAGATTTGGTATTGGATTCCTTTTTCTTTTAACTCTGTGCCATATGCTTTTGTCATGTCATCAGTCAAAGGGCTTAAACTCTATAGGGCTGATTCCAAGTTCATTAGCTTTCATTTTGGCACCTCGCCTGTGTTCCCGCTCAGTGCCACATCTGTCAAATTCACACATTGATCTCCCTCTTCAGACTTAGACTTGTATTTGAGGAGATTGTTGGAAATCTGTTCTTGGATATCCCATCAACATATCAAATCTAGTATATCCCACATACAGTTTATCACCTCTCCTTCATAAGCCTGCACCTCATCCATATTTCCAATTGTATCTAATGACACCATCCTCCTCTTTACTTTTCAGTCACAAAAAATGTTTTATTTTTGACTCGTTCTCTCACATCCTTGAACTGCATTAATCCTAAACCTTACTGACTCGAGTTTCAAAATGTTAAAAATTATAAGCTCTAACATGGTCTTCCCACCTATAATTCTCAAACCTTCATTAGTACCCAATTCTGTCTATACAGTACAACCAGAGTCATATTCCTATATCCCCGTTGTAACTACTCCAACCACAGCTGTTCATACTCTTTCTTACCCTGCAGATTCTATTTTTGTGCTCGGTCTTTCATCCTTCTTCTCCCCCAACCTCCTTTTGCCAAGGCTCTGTTTCAATTAATTATTTTTGTCACCCACTTGCCTTACCCTCCCTTCACCAACTCCAGAGAAAAATATTGCTCTTGCTTTCCTTCAGTCATTTTCTTGTGCCTTTGCCTTAGGAATGATCATTAAATGACTAATGTGTGTGTGTGTGTGTGTGTGTGTGTGTGTGTGTGTGGCCACTATATAATGAACTCATAGCTGGTAGAAATTGATTTTTATTTTAATTTTTTATCCTCTACTACAGCTACCAGTATATATGGCACTTAGTGAAAGCTCAATATACATTTGTTGGCTTTGAAGCTGATAAACAGTTCGTCAATTTTCAGCTACATTTATTTTTTTGACTGAGTTGCACCATGAGGGAAACTAATTTGTACCAAATGGGACACATTTCAAGTACTTACACTATTACTTTAATGTTTTCATTGAACACAGGCGTTTCTGAGTAGCCTCTAGGTACATTTAAACTTTAAGATAAAAGGTAGTTTTCGACAAAATGATTTACAATCAATAGCATTGCCAATTAAAATCCAATAATTAAGATACACACAAATGCCACAAAGCTTCAACTAAGAGAAATACAAGGGGATGCCAGCCAATAGTGGCAATATTTGGTGATCACAGCCTCCTTTTCCCTGCTAGCAATTGTTTCGCTGCAGAATCAGAATTAGGAAATTCTTGAAGCCAGATGTAAGCAGAGAAATATCATTAAAACTACACTCAACTGAACTACACTTCCGACATGCCTGGTTTGGGAAATTCAAATGGAATAATATGTCTGACTGAGAGGAACTCAAAATTTAAAAGAGCCCTTCCCTGACAGCCCTGTGGTTAGCATTTAAAACTCATCAGCACATGTGATGAAATATCCCCTTTGGAAAACTATTTTGTCATGTAAAAATGTAAAATTAAGAAATATACTAACATTTGAACAAATAGCATTTTAATAGCATTGTAATTCTGAATCTCTTCTGTTTACATTAGAATTTATTTTCTCTTTTAACTGTAGCTGTAGTATAATTGCAGATATTTTAAAATTAGTTATTCAGATAATAGCCTCGGCTCTTTTTGGGTCAATGCAATCTTGTGAAAGTTAACAGTTGGAAGGTTATAACAACAACAACAACATTGTGGGTGCTCCAGCTCCATCCACTAGGATTCCATTAACATCTCTGTGGGCCCATCCCCTGGCTCTTGCGGGCTTCGCTTTTCCAAAATCTGCACCTGCATCTCTGGATGCCTCTCTTCAGGCTTTTAAAGTGCTTTGCCCAAAAGATCAGAGAACTGGCAGTATCCTGGTATTTATGTCACCTCAGGGTAGCCTTAAGCCAATGACTGAGTGGTAGAGGAATACAAAAGCCCAGCTCTTCTGCTTCAAGTTGGAACAAACTCTGAAGGATGATTTAGATCCAGAGTACTCCTGTAGGATCAGCTTGAGGCTGGGGCTTGGCCTGCAATTGCCCTTGCATGACTTCTTCCCCATTCCTGACTTCTTTGCTCATTTCTTTGTCATCCTTGGAAACATGTCCTTAATAAATCACTTGCACATAAATTCTCATCTCCAGATGAGCTTCAGGAAAACCCAACCTGAAACAGGCATACCCCCAATTATAGTAGTAAGGGAATCAGATTTCTATTTGAAAATACTAGATGATGCAGTAGAATTCACCAAAGAGTGAGGATGGGAAGCTACCAAGGCAACCATTTTCCCCATTCCGCTCTCACACTTCCAAACAGTCCATTCCTGGAAGGAGCCTGTCATCATTTCCCAATGTTTTGCTCCCACATGTACTATGATTTCCTTCTAGCCTCCTCATTGACTTCAACTCTCCACAGTCATTTACTATTCTTTGTCTTGGTTAATACCTTCTGTGTATTACCTGAGGAAAGTGAAGAAGAGTATCTACTGGGGACAAAGATTTCTAAATCATATTGCTTCTGTTTCTTCCCTAAGCGGGCGCAGCATTTCTCCATGGGTTACTATTCATATTCTGAATGGGATACTCTCGTGCAGGCTTGTACTTTACATGGTAGGATATTTACATATATACATGCATGAGCTATATATTTATTTACACACATACATGAGTTACGTAACATACCTGATTTCCCCTACAAGACATACATAGGAATTCCTCACAACCAATCATTGTAACAACCCCCTCAAAATATGTCTACACATATTTCCAAATGTACTGCTAGCCTCTCAACCACCTTTATGAACCAGTAAATAAGCAATAATGTTTTATCTCTTATCTATGATTTGAAGTTATTGGGTTGGACAAAAAGTTCATTTGGGTTTTTTTCCATAACATCTTACAAAAACCACAAACTTTTTGGCCAGTCCTTTTCAACTCATCTACTTCCTTCTCTGGCCTTGCTTTCATCTACGATGATCAGAAACGGGGACCATTCTGATACAGAAAGAACATCTGCTTAGAGGACTAAAAACTCCCAAGATGACATTTTCCCATATGATATGTATAGAATTTATTTTATATGATTGGTGAGATATGTTAAAAACAAATCATCACCTGCCCATAATTTAAATAAGATACTTGACGAGTGTGAGATAATTAAAGTATCTTGGGTTCAATTCAGTTAGATGGCGAACTTAATAGTACATTTAGTACTACTATACGAAAAATGATTGAGAAATCAATCATTTAATAATATAATTTAATTATTAGATTCCTTGCATTATGTATTTAATAATGTCATGTTTAAAGAATTAAGTGAATCTTTAACTTCAACAAAATGTTAGGGTGCACAACTGTAGCTCTATGGAGATTTTCTATTAATATGATAATCCATTCAGATAATAAAATTCTAAAATAGTATTACAGCATATTATGGCTTTCCTGGAGCTGGATCACAAAACAAACATGAGTAACTCTATTCACGACTTCAGGAAATCTCTATTAAGTTGTGAGTTATTATACCAGTGGTTTGATTCAATTATAGAATTTTATTGATTTTTAAATAATTTAATATCAAGAGTTAATTTTGACCTCTAATAGAAAAGGAAAAATGGTGGGACAGAGGCAGAGTATCTCTACAATATTTGTATTTTATATAAGCTCTTGAATCTATTCCTTATGTTATGTTATCCATCTGTATCAAATCTCTTAATGCCCACATCTCTCATAGCTATTCTCCCTACACCTCTTGCAGCCAGAGGGATAATTGAAAGCCTGCTACCTTTCTTGTGGTGAAAATCTTAAGAGCAAGGGACATTCAGGTAGAAATAATATACACTGATGCCAGTGACTGTGGCAACCTCATCATGGGCCTGGGGAAACTATGGTAATAAAGAAAGAACACTGCAGGAGAAAGGATGGCTATTTACACATGGGCACATGACCTTCATCACAAGCTTGTATTTGTAATTCACTAGTTTAACTCTAAGCTCCCCAAACTCTGCTACCTCCCCTCCAAATTATTATCTCTCTTTGTTTCTCATTTGAGATTTCTGTACAATAATCACCATTAATAATTTCCTTTGTGATACCAGCTAGTAACAACTGATAGGGATTCATTCAACAAATACTGAATACCAGTTAAAGAACCTCTAACAAGGAAAGCTATGACAACCCTAGACAGTGTATTAAAAAGCAGAGACATCACTTTCCCGACAAAGGTCCATATGGTCAAAGCTGTGGTTTTCAGTAGTCATGTACACATGTGAGAGTTGGACCATTAAGAAGGCTGAGCACTGAAGGATTCATATTTTTGAATCGTGATATTGGAGAAGACTCTTGAGAGTCCCTTGGACTGTAAGGAGATCACATCAGTCAATCCTAAAGGAAATCAACCCTGAATATTCATTGGAAGGATTGATGCTGAAGCTGAAGCTCCAATACTGTGGCCATCTGATGCAAAGAGCCAAGTCATTGGAAAAGACCCTGATGCTGGGAAAGATTGAGGGCAAGAGGAGATGGGCCAGCAGAAGATAAGATGTTAGATAGCATCACCAACTCAATGAACATGAATTTGAGTAAACTCTGGGAGATAGTGGAGGATAGGGGAGCCTGGTGTGCTGCAGTCCTTGGGGTTGCAAAAAGTCGGACATGACTTAGTGACTGAACAAGAACAACATATTTTAACTTGCTATATAATAATGTAGTCAATATTTGACAGAAAATTATGATTTGATGAAGTGCAATGCTTTCATTTTTGCTTTATTTTTTGGTAGGTTGATTCTGATATAAATGATCTTTTCCAGTTCAACCAGCTAGACAGGAGGTATGGTACCAAAAAAAAAAATGCTTAACTAGAAATCAAGACTTTTAGTTCCTACTTTCATTTACTCTATCAAATGGGCATGCCATTTAATCATTTAACTTGTAGAGAGCTTCATTTCCACATCTACAGAAAGACAGAAAGAATGTCAAGATGCTCTTGAATGTATCCCAACAGTCAAGGGATATTGTTTAGGAATTTCTTTTCTCTCTTATTAACAGATATTAGCCCTCTAGGTTCCCTCCCCACTTGTATTCTCCCCATCCACAGTTTATTTCACATACTGCCACTACATTATCTTCCCAAGATGTAAAAAAGAAACCTGAAAATATGATTTCTATTTAAAAAAAATAAAAAACATATTCATCTCAACTGAGCAGCATACTGTCCATTGACATTCTATCCCCAGTCCATCTTTTCTGCTTCCTCTTCAATTGCTTGCCAAATCCCTTAAATCTACACTACCATCCTACTCAACTACTCACTGGTTCCTGACAACTGGTTCATGACTTCACACTACTGAACATTTTCCTTATCAGCCAGTAGGCTGAAAGCTCCAACAGGGCAAAAAACATATCCTTTTCAGTAGAGTATTTTCAGCATCTAACAGACTGTCTGCACAGAGCAGGTGTCTGACAAATGGTTGGAGAGACCTGGACTTTAATGCTCTGCATACCCACGTTGGCATGCAAAATTCTTTTATTTTCAGGGCAAAGGCAATATAAATTCCAACTCTAGCTCATCCCCAGCCAAGTAAAGGTGGTCTTTTCTTCCTTCTGTCTCCATAGCACATTGTACCAACCCCTGTGATAGTATATATTACATAGTGTTATAATTATTTTCTACATATCTATTTTTCCCATTCAAATGTTATCTCCTTCGAATTCAAGAATGCTAGGTACATGGTAGAATTCCAGTCAAATTTGGTTGAGTTAAAAAGATAGATTCCTTTCACCTCTGAAATCTGATGGTTCTAAGTAATTATGTTAAAAAGAAAAAAAGCTAAAGATCTTAGAGTGAATTACTTATGAATACAAATTGGTATAAAGCTGAAATCATGAAGGGAATTGGCAAAATACATTAGAATAAGTACAGCTAGGAATGGTAGACGCCACTGTCAGCGTACTTCTTTGAACTGTATGAGCTAAAAGAGCCAATTAGACACCCTGAGCATTTACTAAAACACTTCTTCTTTGAAGCTAGTTCTAAATAATACAATTGAAGCAAAAGAAATTTCAGCTCACTGGCTTTACCTTGGCTCTAGAATATTCTGAAGTTAACATTTCAAACAGTTAAAGCATTCTGAACTGGGTTTTTGTTTTTGATGGTCTTATTTTTGTAGAGAGAACACAGCCACTATTTCTGAATTAATTTACAAATGTTATATACTTAATATTAGGATAATACTATCTTTAAAAGAATTTGATATTCAATATTTATATAATTGCTTTTTTGAAAATAAATAAATATCATTTATCATCACTAGAGAGGACACGTTTAGTACTTTCAGTTAAAAATGTCAAATATTTTATAGTGTCAGTTCTACAATGTTCAAATATTCATAGTAGGCAAAGATTATGACTTATTAGGTTATAATTCACATCTTTTAAAGGTACGTTCTCCAGAGGTTAGCAAAGTAATTTTTCAAAAGTGAAGGAGTTACAAGGAAAATCATGCTTTAATGTAAATAGGAGATGTTTACATATTGCCTTATCTTAAACTTTGGGTTCATTCATTTTTTAATCCTTAAAATTCCATGAAAATACTTTACTTACTATTAAATATTTAATAATTTATTCATGTCTTAATTACTTTCTTTTCCAAATTCCATGGAAATACTGGATCTGTGACGAGTGATTTTTTTTTTCTCATGTTCGCCTTCACTCACCTTTTTGTAGTCTGCTTTGTGATACGAGGCTCACCACACAAGTGACATTTTCCATTGTGCTAGCTGACTCCGCATTAGGACCTGGCAGTAGGGAACTCTATAGGGAGTTGGCAGGACTGGAAGACTGAGAAAGGTCTTCCTCACCCTTATCTGCCTCCTGGGGACTTACTGTTCCTATTAGCAGTGCCCCGGACTTGCTTTTTCATGCCTACAGTAGCACTCGTTTTTAGTAACAGCTTGTTTTTTCTTTCCCAACACTTAAAGAATCAGCTTCATTGCACCCCTGCCATAGAAATATCAGCACAGACTGGCTGGCATAGGTCTGGGACTTGGTCCCATTGGGACCCCTTCTGCTATCTCAGAGATACCAGCACCAGGCAATCAGTAGCCCCTCCCTGGAGGTCTAAGCTCCAGCTTAGTAAAGTTCAGGTCCTCCAAGCTTCTGTTTTAGTCATTCTGATCCTTTCTTTTTGTTTTCTCATTGTCAGGAGTGATAGTTATTTTTGCAGTTGCCATCTATGTTCTCTTCTTACTCTTTCAGTTTTTTAATACTTAAATTACGATTCTTTATATTCAGTTCTCCTCTGTGAAAATAGCTGGAGTGGTTTCTGTCTGTTAATTGGACCCTGAATGACCCACTATCGCAAACCCAAATTTGTGACCATCACAATGGAAACAGAACACAGGTTTTGCTTGGTCAAGCACTAAGTAAGAAGGATTTCTCATATTCCTTCAAAAACCATCTAACTTTATATTACCCTTCAATAGCATTTTCTACTACTTTCAGAATATAAATACATTAATGATTCTGTTATTAGCACAGGGTATAAATATATATTCTCTGTAGATAAGACTAGGTTGTATTAGAATCAAATAAACATTGCTATCTCAACCATAGACCAGTGAATGGGATCTTAGTTCTATAGCTATTTTTCAGAGTCAGCATGAATAGTAAAAATAAAATACAATAAAAATGAGCCTGGAAAATCCCTATACCATCCATATTATATACATGGTTAGATTTTAAATCTTGTACAGCTATCTCTTACACACTATAGTTTAGGAATCACTGAGCTAAATTCAAAGAATGAAAAGCAAGTGTATGCAGCATTTTTAACATGCAAAGCTTCCTGCTTCTAAGGAAACCTCCAAAGTGTTTTGCTTACCTACAGGGTTTTCTGCATTACGTCTTAAAATTAAACTTATCCCATCATAATACTTTTAATAAACACACTTGTGGTAAAGACTAGACAGGATGATGGAGTCTTAAAGTTAGCACATAAATTAACTGAGTTTCCTGCAATGTGAACCTATCCACACTCTCTCAGTAATACAAATTGAAAAACTGAAGGGATCTGGGCAAATCCAAGAGGATAATTTTGCTTAGAAAGTTGTTACTGCATTATATATGCCATGCTTGAAATTTGATGCCCAAAATAAATTTTAGTCAGTGAATGGCAATTTTATAGCTTATTTATTAAATTTATAACAAACTGAAATCTGAATTTTCTATTACTATCACTTCTTATTTGGAAACCGGTAATTGCTTCTTTCTTGTGCATTTCTAAAGCAAAATGCCAGATATTAACTGACATCGTTCCAATAATTTTTAGTTTAACTATGGAAATTTCCTTTTAAAAATCACCACTCTACAGTTAATATGCTACCAGATTTTCACAAATTAAATTTGTTGTTAGAAAATGGCCTTTATTGTATCTTCAGTTGATCCTCTTAAAAAGTTATCCCTTTTCACAATATTTCTAATTTTACTTTTCTATAGATGTTGTATAGAGGGACTTGAAAGAAATTCTAAAAGAAGGAAATAAAAGTAAGTATATAGCTTTTTGGTTGTCATTCAACAATATCTCTTGCCTTTGTTCTTCCTTGACCATTATATACAAAGTTATTAAAACATGCTACCTCCACTATCCCCTACTCCAAGAACAGCCTTGACCCTAGACTGAAGGAATTTAAAATCCTCTAGTCCTTTACACTTATAAGTTAAGATCAAAGCCAAGATTGCTATTGGTCCAGCAGCCCATTGCTTAAACTAGACTCTTGCTCTCATCTTTGTGATCCAGCTTCACTCTTGGTTCTCCCACTTTTGAGACTGAGCACCTTGACGGACATCTTTAGAATTAAATTTCATCAAGAAGGCAGAGACACTACACTGCTTTAATGCCGGTATTCTGTGGTTCTTCAGTGCCTGGCCACCTCTGTGCAGGTGGCTGATGGTACATTGAAATTAAATGGAGTGATCACAGTTTGGGCATACAGAAATGAAATTGGGTGGGCGTGGAGGATCTAGTCTCAGACACATCTCTGCACCACAGAGAACCTGAACTTTCTTTGAACTATATCAGACCCAAGGACATTACTGGCCATATTCAAAACCACCCCTGCCAGCTGCAGTCTTGTGGTCTCAAGGTTTCTTCTTGTAACTATGCAACCATTTCAAGCTCCAACCAGTTGTTACTTAACAAGCACCCTCACTTCTTGCCAGCTCCAATTATAATGCTTGATAAACAACTCCTGTAACTAACTGTAACCTTGAGATTTTTGCTATTATAAGCCTCCTCCATTTTTTAGGCTGGGGGAACACAATTCAAGTGCTTCCTGAATCTGTGTCTCCTAGGTTACAATCCTACTAAACCCAGAATAAACACCTTTTTATTTCAATCAGGTCTCCGTTTCTCAAATTTTGGTAAATATGATCAGCAGAGGTTGTCTGAATGACTGAAAGGATGAATGAAATTCAGCTTGATACTTTAATTGTAGCCACTGCATCTGTTCTACAGCCCTTTGTTGCCTCATAAGTGGTTTTCAAAGTCTAGAATAAAACCCTGAATTCAATGCCCATTATTACCTGCTACTGGAAACCCTGGCATAGAGTACTATGACTAGTTTGACCCTTATTTCACCCATGATTTTGTGTTTCCTTACTTGCTGGAGGCTGTACTTAGCCTCCTGAGTTTCTGCTTCAACAAGTACTCACCTGCCCAGATTTCTTCCTTCTCTTGAAGTCTTCCCCAATCTGCACTTCTATCCTCTGGGTCCTGACCATCCCTTTGTCTTCTGTACCCTGACTATATCAATTCTTATACGAGAAACTTGGTGGTTAAGAAGGAAAGACAGCATTGTATTCTTGGTGACGCATACATGGAAAGAGAGATAGGCCTAGAACAAGGTATGAGATTCTTCAGTTCAGTTCAGTCGCTCAGTCGTGTCTGACTCTTTGCGACCCCATGGACTATAGCACGCCAGGCTTCCCTGTCCATTACCAACTCCCGGAGCTTACTCAAACTCATGTCCATCGAGTAGGTGATGCCATCCAACCATCTCATCCTCTGTCATCCCCTTTTCCTCCCATCCTCAGTCTTTCCCAGAATCAGGGTTTTTTCAAAGGAGTCAGTTCTTTGCATCAGGTGGCCAAAGTATTGAAGTTTCAGCTTCAGCATCAGTCCTTCCAATGAACATTCAGGACTGATTCTTGATTCAGGACAATTCGGGGGCACACAGGGGCGTAACTCAGTTATAGAGACTTTCTTTACTGGCTCAGCCTGATAAGGAGCAGAACCCTGTAGGGCTCCCAGGCACAAAAGCCTTTCTCTGACGGCTCCCCCACCGCCCCTCTCCATTTCTTGATTACAGGAAATAGGCTTCCTTCAGCCTCCAGGACCTTCCCTGCATTCCAGGGAGCAGGTTCAAACAGATGTTAATTAGGGAATGGAGGGGATGTGGAGACAGTGGAAGAACAGTTAAGGAACAATAGTGCAGCCTTTGGAGCAGGGTCCAGGTTCCCCCTCAAGGGATACACAGAACAGTATCTTTTGAGCTATTAAGCAGAGACTAAAAGCTCCACCAGGTGGGAGAAGTTAACAGTATGCTGCCTATAAGCACAAAGACCCCCCAGACCTAGACCCCAGACCCTTTGCAACCAGAAGATTGATGATGCAGACTCCCACACACCTCACAATCAACCAATCAGAAGAATGCATGAGCTGATCATGCCCTCTTTGAACCACTACTACAAAACGCTTCATTACCCTCTCCAGGTCTGGACACACATTTTTTGAGAGTAGGAGCCCACTGTGGCCCCTCTTGCCTGGCAAAGCAATAAAGCTATTCTTTCTACTTTACCCAATACTGTCTCCAAGATTTCATTCAGCGTTGGCGTATAGAGGACAGATTCGGCTTCAGACCTTTGCAGATGCACCATCCAGGGAATGCAGCAGACCCAGTGGCTATTCTAGACATATTAAATCTGATCATTTCCAAAGAGGTAGACAGAAGACAGGAGGGAGATGTCAAGGGACAATTGAGTGGCAGGAAAACATATAATCCATTAATCAATTTAATAACTAATAATAACTAAATTGAATAATTAAAGCTACATCAGCAGCTACCTCTATTGAGTTCCTCCTATATGCTGGAAATCTTTACATTATCCTGTTTACAATTCACCAAACAAAATTCATGAAGACAATGATACTTGTCAGCATTCATTTTAAACAGAAAAGATCCAAAGGAATATTTCAACAATTTGTTCAAAGTCCTAAAACTTCCCAGGTGGCTCAATGGTAAAGAATCTGCCTGCAATGCAGGAGACGCGGGCTGGATCCTTGGGTCAGAATGATCCCATGGTCCCCTGGAGAAGAGAATGGCAACCCACTCCATTATTTTTGCCTGGGAAATCCCATGGAAAGAGGAGCCTGGTGGGCTATAGTCCATGGGGTCGCAGAAGAGTCAGGCATGACTGAGCGACTACAAGAGCAACAACATGTGGTACCAGAGCTTGATCAAAGATCTCCTAAGCTACATTCCACTCTAACAACTGCAAACTCCACCAAAATACCTTGAAACCCATATTTGCTATACTTTTTCTTCTCAGTCTACCACTATGGAATACACTGGCTTTAAACCTGCAATAAAACCTCATTATTTTAAGTGACTCACCACCTCAAAAATGCAAGTGCAGGAAAGTGTGAAAATGATCATTAAACTCACCAAACAGGGATAATGTATCTATCACTATCAGCTTTGCATCTTTTCAGGATGTTGATTAACTTCATCTCCAACTGACCGGCAAGGACAAATTCTTTGTTGCCCTTAAATCTCAGGCTGTCCTTTAGTTGTGTAGTTCATATTTAACTGTATCTATACACATGCTTGAGCAACCCTTGTGTTTTGGAAAGTCATAAGCTGAAGGTTAAGGAGTACACTCTTATGACTTGATTTGTAGGGATCCTAGCCCAGTGCCACTCATATGAATTCATTTACTAAATATTATTTGTTGATAATGATGCTAATCTGCTCGGAGTCATGAGGCCATAAAAAGGGAATATCTTCTATGGGTTAAGATGTGCTATTCTCATTAACTGAACAAACTAGAATGAATTTAATCACAGCAGTCAAGGGAAGCTACTGCATCATTCCAAGACAAATTAGAGATATTGCACCCCTGTGGTGTAACCTTTGATTTCGATTAGAGGTTTCAGCCTGCTTCCCATGGCTGGATGCAAAATATTCAGACTACTAAAGAGGATGGAAGGTAACTTTATGACTTTGTATCTTGGAACTGCACCACTGACAACTACAAAGCCTCAGGCTTTTAGGAGAAACTAGAAAAACCAACAATCAATGATTATTATTTTCATAAAAATTAAACTCCCCAATTGCATATAAAGAATATATACAAATGTCTTTCTCATATGATTCAGTAGATAAATTACTGGTATCACTAATCCTATTATTACCAAAACTCATGCAAACAATATTAAGATAAAACAATTAGGCTGCTTTTTAAAATGTATACAAATGATAAAAGTATTCATTAAAAACTTAAAAATTTGGTTAAATGAAAGGAATCAAAGAAATGGAAAAGTGCTGAGGTTCCTCTATTGAGGACATGTAAAACAAAAACATAGTCCTGTCTTTCTGATGCATCACAAAAAATATTGAAATAAAAATTGAAGGTTTAGAAAAAATTTTTCTAATACTTTTTAGGAAACTTTAAATATCTATGCAGTATCCATAATTGTTTCCCTGGAGGAAAACAAATTTCATTCTAGGTAGTATATAACCTCCCATTCTCTCTCAGAATCTAGACTCCAAGAATATATTATTTGCAATAAAACTCAAATTCTTATTCTATATGTCTTAGTTTGCAATCAAATTGAATGTAATTCACTGGAAAATTAATCTAAAAAATTAACATAGAAAAATACACAAAAGAATGTATGTCTATATATAGATAGCTCTATATTATTGATAAATATTTCATTCTTTATGTGTATATAAAATATATATTACAAATATATGCAACACACATAAACTGTGAATTTAAACAAAACAGGAGATTTCCTGGAATATTAAAACATTTTCTGGGATTTCCCTGGTAGTCCAGTGATTAAAACCCTACTCCAAGTGCAAGGGGCCCAGGTTCTATCCCTAGTTAGGGAACCAGATCCAACATAATGAAACTAAAAGTCTTCATGCTGCAACGAGAAGATTCTACATGCCTCAAGGAAAGATCAAAGATTCTGCATGCTGCAACTAAGACCTGATGCAGGCAAATATATGAAAGTGAAAGTGACAGTCACTTAGTCATGCCCAACTCTATGAGACCCCATAGACTGTAGCCTGCCAAGCTCCTCTGTCCATGGGACTATGCAGGCAAGAATACTGGAGTGGGTTGTCATTCCCTTCTCCAGGGGATCTTCCTGACCCAGGGATCAGATCACAGCATCAGATTTTTTATATATATATATACATACATACATATATATATATATATATATATATAAATATTTTCTTATCATTATGTGTATTCGCTCTTGATATCAGCATTATTTTTAAAACATGATAAGATTGTTATAATCTTCAAATTCTACTTGTTAAAGCAAAATTCTGGCTATGCAAAGTAGTATATAAGACAGAGGTATTTATGCACACTGAATTTCTTTTTCCCAATTATTTTTATTAGTTGGAGGCTAATTACTTTACAATATTGTAGTGGTTTTTGTCATACATTTACATGAATCAGCCTTGGATTTACATGTGTTCCCTATCCTGAACCCCCCTTCCACCTCCCTCCCCATCCCATCCCTCTGGGTCATCCCAGTGCACCAGCCCCGAGCACTTGTCTCATGCATCCAACCTGGACTGATGATCTGTTTCATACTTGATAATATACATGTTTCGATGCTGTTCTCTCAGATCATCCCACCCTCGCCTTCTCCCAGAGTCCAAAAGTCTGTTCTATACATCTGTGTCTCTTTTTCTGTCTTGCATATAGGGTTATCGTTACCATCTTTCTAAATTCCATATATATGTGTTAGTATACTGTATTGGTGTTTATATCTTTCTGACCTCTTCACTCTGTTATAAATGGGCTCAGTTTTATCCATCTCACTAGAACTGATTCAAATGTATTCTTTTTAATGGCTGAGTAATATTCCATTGTGTATATGTACCACAGCTTTCTTATCCATTCGTCTGCTGATGGGCATCTAGGTTGCTTCCATGTCCTGGCTATTATAAATAGATGCACACTAAATTTTATGTGCCAAATTATGTTGGGGGAAAGTGTAAATTTGGGCTTCCCTGGTGGCTCAGCAGTAAAGAATCTGCCTGCCAATGCAGGAAATGCAGAAGAGGTGGGTTCAGTCCTTGGGTTGGGAAGATCCCCTGAAGGAGGGCATGGCAACCCCCTCCAGTATTCTTGCCTAGAGAATCCCATGGACAGAGGAGCCTGGTAGGCTACAGTCCTTAGGGTCTCAAAGAGTTGAATACAACTGAAGCAGCTGAGCATGCACACATGCAAAGTGTAAACTGGTAAAACAATTTTGCCAAGTATTTACATGATACATATGAGGAGCCTTTTAAAAAGTTAATTCCTTTCATCTAATAATATCAAGAACTGGAAGCTCTCCAAAAGAAAGGAAAAAAATGGTCAGTTGAGTTATTTAAGATGGCAAAGACATAAAAATAATCTAAATGTCTAACCATAGTGGAATTTTTTGGAAACCACAGCACATCCATATAATGGGATATTATGTAACCATTTAGAATGAATCTATATAACAAAAAGCACATGCATGACAGTAAATAAAATGGATAAGAAGTTACAAATATGCCATTATCCAGTTAAATAAACAAATACGAAAATAGAGAAAAACCTAAGTTCAGATAGAAACATACATGATCAATTATTTCAAAATAGCAATGACAGCTTTCCTTGGGAAGTAGAATATGTATGGGTGAGGTGGCGCTAGTGGTAAAAGAGAAAACACACCTGCCAATGCAGGAGGCATAAAAGAAACAGGTTTGATCCCTGGCTGGGTTGGGAATATCCCCCTGGAGGAGAGCATGGCAACCTACTCCAGTGTTCTTGCCTGGAGAAGCCCATGGAGAGAGGAGCCTGGTGGGCTACAGTCCATGGGATTGCAAAGAGTGGGACATGACTGAAGCGACTTAGCACACATGCAAGCATTTTCTTGTACTTCCTCCAGAACAATTTTGAATTATAAAAATGTCTTACTTTTATTACTTAAAAGTTTATCAAATATAAACCACACACCAACCAAAAAACTATATAATATAAAGTGTAAGAATCCCAGTTGTTTATTGCCTTTCCCTGCATTCATTTAAGTTCTGGTTAAATATTAATGTCCCTACTCCTACACATTTTTATATGTAGGTTACACTTTCTCATCCAGTGGGCATTGAGAAATAACCAGCTGAAAATAGTTGGACAGGTAAGAAATCAAAACGTTGGTGGAGAAATTAATCACTTCACGTTTAAGATAAGAAGGGCTTCCCTGATACCTCAGTTGGTAAAGAATCCACCTGCAGTGCAGCAGACCCCAGTTCAATTCCTGGGTCGAGAAGATCCACTGGAGAAGGGATAGGCTACCCACTCTAGTATTCTTGGGCTTCCCTTGTGGCTCAGCTGGTAAAGAATATGCCTGCAAAGTGGGAGAGCTGGGTTCCGTCCCTGGGTTGGAGAGATCCCCTGGAGAAAGGAAAGGCTACCCACTCCAGTATTCTGGCCTAGAGAATTCCATGGACTATACAGTCTATGGGGTCCCAAAGAGTTGGACACAACTGAGTGACTTACACTTTCACTTTACAATGAGAAATATATACCACCTCAAAAATTTCAAGTATTGAACTTTTAAATTTTCCCCCAAATTCATGTAAACATGATTGGACACTGAAGAAAGTGATCAGTGTCACAGACTGCTATTTTTCACATATGGTTATTAGCCTTCTTTTCCATCTTCTCATTGAACCCACACATTTAACTGCTATATTCATCCTCATATAACCCTTTTAGCTACAAATGTAGGAGTGCATTCCTCAACTTATCACCAAATGCAAATTTTATATCTAATATAAAAATCAATAATATTAAATCAATTGTAGCATGCAGGTGCTTACTAGTGTATTTAAAATACCTTAAATATCATAATGTTTAATGTAATTACAAAATTACTGTTTTGTGGCACCTTACAAGGACTTAAAACCTTAGCTAAGTGCCTATATTTAGATGAAATACTCAAAACAACAAAATAAAGGAAAATACCCCTTTCTGGAAACACAGATATGTTGGCATTCCATGCATATGCTTACATTCATCTCTTTTGATAACTTACCTAGACCAAAATATTAATAAACTGCCTGACAAGTCAACAAGCTATATAGCTACAAATAACTTTCCAAGAATCTTTTTCTTAAATTAAATTATTTATTTTAATCGGAGGTTAATTACTTAACAATACTGAATGAGCCATGGGTGTACATGTATCCCCCATTCTGAACCCCCTTCCTACGTCCCTCCCCATCCCATCCCTCAGGGTTGTCCCAGTACATTGGCTTTGAGTGCCCTGTTTCATGCATCAAACTTGGGCTGATCATCTATTTCATATATGGTAATATACATGTTTCAATGCTATTCTCTCAAACCATCCCACCCTCGCCTTCTCCCACAGAGTCCAAAAGTCTGTTCTTTATATCTGTGTCTCTTTTGCTGTCTTGCATATAGGGTCATCATTACCATCTTTCTAAATTTCATACATATGCATTAATGTACTGTATTGGTGTTTTTCTTTCTGCCTTACTTCACTCTGTATAATAGGCTCCAATTTCATCCACTTCATTAGAACTGATTCAAATGTGTTCTTTTTACTAGCTGAATAATATTCCATTGTGTATATGTACCACTGCTTTCTTATCCATTCGTCTGCCGATGGACATCTAGGTTGCTTCCATGTCCTAGCTATTGTAAACAGTGCTGCAATGAACATTGGGGTGCACATGTCTCTTTCAATTCTGATTTCCTCAGTGTGTATGCCCAGCAATGGGATTGGTGGGTCATATGGCAGTTCTATTTCCAGTTTTTTAAGGAATCTCCATACTGTTCTCCAGAGTGGCTGTGCTAGTTTGCATTCCCACCAACAATGCAAGAGGGTTCCCTTTTCTCTGCACCCTCTCCAGCATTTATTGTTTGTAGACTTTTTGATAACAACCATTCTGACTGGTGTGAGATGATTCCTTATTGTGGTTCTGATTTGCATTTCTCTGATAATGAGTGATGTTGAACATCTTTTTCATGTGTTTGTTAGCCATTTGCATATCTTCTTTGGAGAAATATCTGTTTAGTTCTTTGGCCCATGTTTTGATTGGGTCATTTATTTTTCTGGTATTGAGCTGCATGAGCTGCTTGTATATTTTTGAGATTAATTCTTTGTCAGTTGCTTCATTTGATACTATTTTCTCCCATTCTGAAGGCTGTCTTTTCACCTTGCTTGTAGTTTCCTTCGTTGTGCAAAAACTTTTAAGTTTAATTAGGTCCCATTTGTTTATTTTTGCTTTTATTTCCATTACTCTGGGAGGTGGGTCATAGAGGATCCAGCTGTACTTTACGTCAGAGAGTGTTTTGTCTATGTTTTCCTCTATGACTTTTATAGTTTCTGGTCTTACATTTGGATCCTTAATCCATTTTGAGTTTATTTTTGTGTATGGTGTTAGAAATGTTCTGTCTTCCTTCTTTTATAGGTGGTTGACCAGTTTTCCCAGCACCACTTGTTAAAGTGATTGTCTTTTCTCCATTGCATATTCTTGCCTCCTTTGTCAAAGATAAGGTGTGTGGATTTATCTCTGGGCTTTCTATTTTGTTCCATTGATCTATATTTCTGTCTTTGTGCCAGTACCATACTTTCTGGGATCCTGAACAGTTGACATCTGACAGGAGGGTCGCAGCCTGAGATCAGCTCCCCAGAGGAGACACACGGCACACCTGAGATGGTGCTCTCAAGGCACACCCAGGAAACAGCGGCTGGGACCAGGGAGGTGATTAAGATGCACGTCCCTCCTAGGACAGTGTGTTCACCAAGCACCTGGTCGCCTGAGCTGCTCGGACCTGTGAAGGGCACAAAACTCATGCCCAGCTGAGTCTGTGCCCTTATAGAGTACCCCAGAACCTGAACCTGAGCAGCTTAGACCAAGCTCCAATAATCTTTTGAAATTTTACATTAAAAACCTCACTCACTGTCACACTCTTGGTGGAAAACTTCAATGCTGGAAAATAACCCAAGGAAAATAGAATGAGAAGTCTTATGTATTTTCTGTTTACTTTGAATATGTCTTTGGAATATCGGAAGTATTTTAATTTGATTTGTTGCTTAATCTAGCACCTACATTCTCCCGGTGATTTCTAAGATCAGGGAAAAATACATTCTACACATTACTATTCAATTACTGTCTACATTTAAAGTTATTTTTTAAAAATTTAACCTTGATCATGTTATCCCAGAATCTTTTCTGTTTGTTTCTATTTGGCTAATTGTGGAAATAAAAATGCTAAATGAAGTAAAATAATTTTAACCTTCCAATTACTTGGGAGAATTTTTTTGTGTGTGTGTGAAAATCATCCTTTTTAAGGAAACACCAAAATTCTCTCTCTCATGTGCCCCCTCCCCCCAGCCTTGATGTTTCATGGCCTTTTACAATGAATAGCAAGTGCAAAAACAAAACATTTTTCTTAACAGAAGAGAGCGTGACAATATAGTTAGGCTAGACATTAACCAACCAGCATTTCAATTTCATTCTGAACACAAGTGTTTTCAGATGGATCCCTTGGGCTCCTGAAAAGAAGTCAACTCTTAATTTCTGCATGGTGGGACAATATTTTGAGATGCTAGCCAACATTTTTCCCTAAAATATATTTTGTTACACTGGACCTCTGTCCCATTTCCCTTAGAGAGACAAAAGGGAGGGTATCTCATGCTTATAATGTTACAGAAACAGTCAACATCCTTATTTTTGATTTTTCAAAATCTAAGTCCAGGCATTGAAAATATATTTGTAGAATAAAGTAAAACATCTAGGCCACTTTCCCCTAGACTGTTATTTTTCACATGTGGTTATTAGCCTTCTTTCCCATCTTCTCACTGAGCTCACACATTTAACTGCTTTATTCATCTCTAAGTCTAGATAACATTTTTCTGGACTGGATAGAGGAGGTAAGATAAAAGAGAAGCAAGAATGTTAGACAAGAGTATGTTCCTGAAAGAAATGGTGGAAGAAATATAAGCACCACCCTCCCCCTCACCACTCCCACTCCCACCAGATATATTTAGGGACATACAAGTGCAGAAGTAACTGAGTCTTACTCCCTAGTGCAGCCCACCAGGAATGTGATAGGGCTCCAAAATTATTCCAAACCTAGGATTGAAGTATGTGATATGTACTTGAGCAGATGGGCATGAGACGGTCACCTAGCACCCATGACCTTCAGCAGGACAGAGGGTGCAGTAGAATAATTTCCCACATGCCTCCAGAGAACACTGTGCTCAATGGGTTTTTGGAGCACCCAGAAGGACAAGGTAGCAGCCACGTGTTTTTTTTTTTTTTTTGTCTGTTCGAAGATACAAAAAAATTGTACAGCTTGGCAACAAGCAACAAGGTCTCTATGGGACCAACGTGTGTGGGGATCAGGTAACCCACATCCACCTACAAATCTTGACACTTTGTCAGTCCCCCTCCAAAAACTTTAGATGAAACCCCAGAGCAAAGTGGAGCATGTCGGTCCTTAACTGGCTGATTAAATGTGTGAAATCTGACAGAAAAGAGGCATAGTACATAAAGTAAGTTCAGATACAGAAAAATGCAATTACTGAGATTCTTTGCCACTGCATGTAGGGGCTTATCTGGGGATTTCTAAGACTCATACAAGCATCTGAACCACAACACACACCAGTAACAAAACACATACAAGAATTAAAACCAATTGATGTTGAGACAAAGGTCTGTGACTCTGAAAAAGAAATAGCAAGGAGACATGAAGGGGACGCTCAGAAGTCACAGTGAATTTCTGAAATAATGGTCCACTGGGATGAGACTTGAAAAATCCTACAGTGAGCTTTAAATGTCCTGGGGAGTTTCATAGATTCTGGCACAGGAGAAGAAAACTGAACTCCTTGTAAAATTTTGGAGACTAACTTAACCTCAGACTTGGAGTTCCTAAAAGGAAAAGAAACTTTTCTAGATGTGCTATAAACATGTCTACATTGTTAATTTTGTTTTATACAGTCAATTATCATCTTAAAATTATAACAAATCAATTATTTAATATTTAGGTAAATATAAATGAGCACATACATATTGGGTCGGCCAAAAATGTTATTTCAGGTTTTTCTGTAACATCTTATGGAAACACCCAAACAAATTTGTTTGCCAATCCAATATATATATACACACATACATAATAGGACACAATTTTTCCAGATCAGGATGGGCAAGTCAACTGGCAGCAGGTACAGATATGAAGGAGGAGAACCTGTTATATGGGGAAAGCAGAAAACTAAGCTGTTCTGAAGGGCTTCCCAGGTGGTGACTAGCACCTACCTGCAATGCAGGAGACCTGGGTTCGATTCCTGGGCTGGGAAGAGAGCCCCTGGAGGAGGAAATGGCAACCCATTCCAGTATTCTTGCCTGGAGAATCCCATGGACAGGAGGAGTCTGGCCGGTTATAGTCCATAGGATCACAAAGAATCAGACATGACTGAAGCAACTTAGCATGCACGTATGCAAGCAGTTCTGAATGTGGCTCCTGGGGCGTACATGAAAGACTGTGTCTTGGAGGAATTTTCTAGGTAATTTCAACCCAACTCCAGGAGAAACACTTTTCAAAGGCAATTGCTGGGGGGGAAAAAAAGCCAACACCTTTCTTTGGCTTTAATAGTAAGAAGGCCAAAGACTCAAATACTTTGGGAAATCCAAATAGACAGAGAATGTTTTTCATAATCTGGACCTATTTTGTCTACTGCCGTAGCCAGCTATAACTACTGACTGGTAAGTGATCATTTGAGATGTAGCTAGGATGACTGAGGAAGTGAAATTTTAATTCTGCTTAATTTTGCTTTGTTTTTATTTTACTTTAAAACTGACATTGTCAATTATTTTTCCATTAAACATAACATCATTCATTTCACAGGATAGCACTTCACTTTAAACCATGAAAGATGGGCATCTGAATTCAGATGTGCCATGAGTATCAAAAACCCACCAAAATTTTAAGACTGTATATCCTTATTAAGGGTGTAAAATGTCTCAGTTCAGTTCAGTTTAGTTCAGTCGCTCAGTCGTGTCCGACTCTTTGCCACCCCATGAATTGCAGCATGCCCCCTCCCTGTCTATCACCAACTCCCGGAGTTTACTCAAACTCATGTCCATCAAGTTGGTGATGCCATCCAGCCATCTCATCCTCTGTCATCTCCTTCTCCTCCTGCCCCCAATCCCTCCCAGCATCAGGGTCTTTTCAAATGAGTCAGCTCTTCACATGAGGTGGCCAAAGTATTGGAGTTTCAGCTTCAGCATCAGTCCTTCCAATGAACACCCAGGACTGATCTCCTTTAGGATGGACTGGTTGGATCTCCTTGCAGTCCAAGGGACTCTCAAGAGTCTTCTCCAACACCACAGTTCAAAAGCATCAATTTTTCGGTGCTCAGCATTCTTCACAGTCCAACTCTCAAATCCATACATGACCACTGGAAAAACCATAGCCTTGACCAGACAGACCTTGTGGGCAAAGTATGTCTCTGCTTTTTTTTTTTTTTTTCCAATTATTTTTATTAGTTGGAGGCTAATTACTTCGCAACATTGCAGTGGGTTTTGTCATACATTGACATGAATCAGCCATGGAGTTACATGTATTCCCCATCCCGATCCCCCCTCCCCCCTCCCCCCCCCCTGATTCCCCTGGGTCCTCCCAGTGCACCTGGCCCGAGCACCTGTCTCATGCATCCCACCTGGGCCGGTGGTCTGTTTCACCATAGATAATATACATGCTGTTCTCTCGAAACATCCCATCCTTGCCTTCTCCCACAGAGTCCAAAAGTCTGTTCTGTACATCTGTGTATCTGTGTCTCTGCTTTTTAATATGCTATCTAGGTTGGTCATAACTTTCCTTCCAAGGAGTAAGCGTCTTTTAATTTCATGGCTGCAATCACCATCTGCAGTGATTTTGGAGCCCCAAAAATAAAGTCAGCCACTGTTTCCACTGTTTCCCCATCTATTTGCCATGAAGTGATGGGGATGCCATGATCTTAGTTTTCTGAATGTTGAGCTGTAAGCCAACTTTTTCACTCTCCTCTTTCACTTTCATCAAGAGGCTTTTTAGTTCCTCTTCACTTTCTGCCATAAGGGTGGTGTCATCTGCATATCTGAGGTTATTGATATTTCTCCCAGCAATCTTGATTCCAGCTTCTGCTTCCTCCAGCCCAGAGTTTCTCATGACGTACTTTGCATATAAGTTACTAGTATTTTTATATTCATTGCACAGAAATAATAACAGTTTAGTATATTAGTGTCCAACTCTTTGTGACCTCATGGGCTGTAGCCCACCAGGCTCCACTGTCCATGGGATTTCCCAGGTAAGAATACTGGAGTGGGTTACCTTTCCCTTCTCCAGGAGATCTTCATAATCCAGAGATTGAACCCAGGTCTCCTGCATTGCAGGTAGATTTTTAACCATCTGAGCCACCAGGGAAACCCTTAGATATATGAAGATGAATTAATTATTAAATTGCTTTATCTTATTTCTTTTTACTTCTTTTAAAAGTAACTATTGGAAAATTTGAAATTACACATCTAGCTCTCCTTCCATTTCTATCAGACAGTGCTGGAGTACAGCTCCAAAACAGCAAGAAAGCAGACTTACATTTCCTCCATATCTGAGTTTTGAGATGAACATTCATTCATTCCTGCTGCCTACACACTAGTATGCATATATAGCACATAAATAATGAAAACCAGAGACTTTCTTCTCATCAAACACCTCAAATATATATCAGGCAAAAATGACAGAAAGAGATTAGAAAAGAGAGATAAATGGATTATACAAATTAAGCTAGAGTAAAAACATTACAATCATGAAGATTTAAACCTATATCTTCTGAGAACTTCCCTGGGGGTCCAGTGGTTAAGGGTCTGCCTTCCTATAAGGGGACATGGGTTTGATCCCTTGTCCAGGAAGATTCCACAAGCCGCAGAACAACTAAGCCCATGTGCACAAGTACTGAGCCTGAGCTCTGGAGCCAGGGGGCTGTAACTTCTGAGCCTGCCCATGCTAAAGCCCAGAGCCTCAATTACTTGAGCTAGCACACAAGCACTATAGAACCAGCACTCCACAAGTGAAGCCCACACACAACAAAAGAAGCCCCTGGGCACCACAACTCAGACCCAGCACAACCAAATAAATAAATAAAATTAAACTAAACTTTAAAAAGTGTTTACATTAAAAAATAAATCTACATCTTCTGCTAACAGCAAGATTCAAAGGACATTTTAAAAGTGATCCAGAAGTAACAATTTTTTGTTCTCTTTACTAGTAAAGAGAATTATAAGGGAAAACAGTAAGGCTGGTAAGACAATCTGAGAAAGGGACCTAGAGTAGGAATGAGACAAACAAGCTTCTTCCTCTGACTCCAGCGCTTACATTCACAACTTTCACAGTCTCCCTGCCTCTCTAGTCTCTTCTCAGTAAACTGGAACTAAAGCTAGTGGTCTCACCAGGCTGTTAAGATAAAATGCATGTGAAGAGAGCTTCCGATCTCTAAATCACTATGTGATGTAACCATCAGCATTTTACCATTAATGAAGATCTGTAGATAATAGACAAGACTAACAATTCAAGAGTTGGCCAGCATAAAGCTGCTGTAGCTGCCAATATAGTTTGATTTGGGGTTCCTCAAGTCTCTCTTCCCCAGACTAGTAGCTGGATTTCCTCTCCTCAGACCTGAAATCTTTCCATCCCTTGAATTGGATCCTACTTTGGGAGATACTGCCTGCATATGCCCATGGTCAACAGAGCCATGTGACACTGAAATGCAAGCCACAGAGCCTGGATTCATCAGGTATTAAATGTGCTAGTTTACAACTTGGAAAACATGAAGCATTAGTCTTCAAGCAATTTCCTACACAGCAGGGAGCTTCTCAAGGGGGGCTCTCACAGAACACACAGATGTAAATTTCACCTGCAGCTTGTACCTGACCTGATCTATGGCTACTACTCAACACCTCATGCTCTGATCCAGTTTCTAGATTTCCATCAACCTCTAGAACTCACCAAACTCTTACGTCACTCAAACACTTCCCTGGAGTACTGGCAACAGTACTGCACATTAACATCACTTGGGGAGCTTTTAAAAAAGCATACCAACAGGAGCCAAATACACCTAGAACAAGGTGTTTCCAAACTCCAACAGGTGATGCTAACTGCAACCAAGATTGAAAAGGACTAGATCAGATCATTGTTTGCTGTGAACATGTTCTATGTTTAGAAATCCAGTTTCTATGCCCCTTCCTTTGGTAACATTATACAAAACATAATTGGGGAACACATTCTTCTCCTATACTCTGTGTTTATTGGTGCTGCTTCCAGATTCCATGTAGATCATCAGTATATCCCATTCCCCTGGACACAAAGAGTGTTTAAGCATGCACATCAAAACCTAAAAACCATCTTAAAGGCATGGAAAGACTTAGGAACTTAATTTTCCCATATGTGATGGTGACTGGCTGCCTTTAGCGAACACTTTCTCTTTGGAAGTTTATATCAGAGTGAAAATCACCTACCCCTAAGGAGTAGTAGAAACTGTAGAACCAGAGAATGAACGTAGCTAATTCTTAAGAATGGTGCAAGAAGGAGCCCTCCTACACTGTTGATGGGAATGTAAACTGGTATAGTCACTAAAGAGAACAGTATTGAGGTTCTTCAAAAAACTACAGACAGAACAACCTTATGACCCAGCAATCCCACTCCTGGGCATATACCTGGAGAAAGCCATAATTCAAAAAGATACATGCATCCCAATGGTCATTGCAGCACTATTTACAATAGCCAGGACATGGAAGAAATCTAAATGTCTATCCACAGAGGAATGGAAAAAGAAGATATGGTACATATATACAACGGAATATTACTCAGCCATAAAAAGGAATGGAATTGGGTCATTTGCAGAGACACGCATGGGCCTAGAGATGGTCATACAGAGTGAAGTCAGTCATGAAGAGAAAAACAAATATCAGATAATATCATTTATATGTGGAATCTAGGAAAATAGTACAGATGAACTTACTGGTAAAGCAGAAACACAGATACAGATGTAGAGAACAAACATGGATGCCAAAGGGGCATGGGGGGTGGGATGAATGGGGAGACTGGGATTTACATATATACACTATTATAAAATAGAAAGTATAAAATAGATATTAATAACTAACGAGAACCTACTGCATAGCACAGATAACTCTACTCAATGTTCTGTGGTAACCTAAATGGGAAAGGAATTCAAAAAAGAGGGGATATATGTATACATACAACTGATTCACTTCCGCTGCATAGCAGAAGCTATTGTAAAGCAATTATATTTCTATAAAATTAATTTTAGAAAGCCATAAAAAATAAATACATTTTAAAAAGAAGAATGGTGCAGCAGCACCTAAAATGGTAGACCAACTGGTGCACTGTGTCTACTTCAAGGGTCTAATTATTCATGAAATCAGACTCTGATTGCAGTCCTCTGAAGTGACATTGCAGTCTCCTTGATGTTTGATTATTCAGCTGCTGAGACAGTTTCCTGACCTTCCTTCTATCCCTATGCATCCTTTAAACAGGCTGACTTTGTCTCTGTTCCATGTAACATAAAAAGACTATATTTAGATCCACATTACACCACAGTTCTGAGCTGTGTCCTCTCGGATATGCTTGCTACCATTAGTTCTTGTCCCCAGTTTCCTTCTCTACAGAATTAGGAGAATAATATCACCTGTGCCCAATGTCTGTGGCTGTGAACATATACCCCATGTTTTATGTCTCTGGATGCATGTAAATTGTCTTATATGATAGGCACACTTTTGATCATGATAGTGATCATCTTCCTCCTCAGTCATCTTTATCATTATTGAGGGCCTTAAAAAGTCTTTAGAGATAATTAAACTTATTGTGGCAAACAGGATTATCAAGCCAAATAGTGAGTTGTGGACACCCAAATTTTTTTTTCTTCAGCCATTATCATGATTAAATTGGAAAAATGAAACATGCTTTAGATTTTTTCCATATCCATTATAAAGCAGCATATGCATTAAAATTAAATTCTGTGTGCTAATAAATAATACCCTACTTTTCTACTATAGCATTTTGATTACTGCTCCCATTTGTCACTCTGAGATAATAAAATTATATATCTGGCCTATGACGGGACAAACGATCTCCTTTGGCCAAAGGAATGTTAACAAACATGACAGCAGCAGAGCCTTAACATTTGGGCTTGCCACTTTATAATCCAGTTAGAAATGTAATGCCCACGAGAAATAACATGCACTAGGCAGCCAGTGCCACGTCAGCTTGGGTCTCAGTATATGACATATTGAACAAATCTAAACTCAACCTGTGGCTTGAAGCTATGCCCACAGATGTGCAATCTGAAGCAGAGACACAAATCCAGAGCATCTTAGGTCAAGTCACAAGTCCAGCTCATTTTAGATCATCTGAGGTCACCAGTCCTGGCTGATTCTGAGAGTAAATAAATGCTTGTCGGAAGCTGCTAATTTGGGGGAAGGGTTCTTACACAACAGTTTTGTGTTAAGAGCTGACTAATACCTCTACCCAGATCATCTATTTTTTTGGTACTGTGATTACATGCCTCATTGCCTTTCTTGTAATTTTGTTTGTATGTATTTTAACAAAGTCAAATATCAACTCCAGGGATGATACAAATGTCTTAGTCATCTCAAGGTGCTGTAACAAAATATCATGGACTGGGTGGCTTGAACAATAGAGATTTTCTCACAGTTATAGAGTGTGGAAGTCTGAGATCAGGGTGCTGGTATGATCAATTTCTGGTGGGAGCTCTCTTCCCAGCTTATAGAGGGCTACCATCTTGCTGTGTCTGCACATGACAGAGAGGAAGAGAACAAGATCTCTGGCTTCTCTTCTCATAAAAGCACTGATCCCAAAAGACCAGGGCCTCACCTTTAAACTTCTCAAAGATCCCATCTCCAAATGCATTGAGGGCTAGAACTTCAACACTCAGTCCATAACAGTAAATATATGACCACAATATTTATTTTATATGGTAAGATTTTGTTTTATGAATGCCATGAAAATGGTGATGCAATTTGTTGTTATATAATAGCATGACAAATATGAAGGACTGAACCAGAGCAAATATCTTACAGTTCTGCTTCAATTCATCAGAACTGAATTACCCAGGATTATAAAAGGAGAGTCAGAGTTCTAAAAAAAATCCAACCTTCCATCACAAATGAGTAGAATGTGGATTACTGTTCTAATGTAAGCCTAGAGTTGGGAACTTCCTGGTTGATCAAGTCAAGACTTGTGAAAGATAGTTATTTGAGAGCATTCTGCGGGCAACATTCATTCAAATGTTTCCGCTCCAATGGGATATAGTCCCCAAAAGTCAAACAGACAGGATCCAGGTGGGTATAAGGCAATAAAATAAACAATGGGGGTTCCAGGTCATAGTAAGAATATTCCTAGTGGATGTTTAAAGGCAGAACTGGAAAGATTTTTATGAAACTACTAAGGGTACTGAGATGGCTTGGGATGTGTATGTGTGTGTGTATACACACACACACACATATATAGCATAAATATATGGGATATATATGAGATGTGAATATATATATATATATATATGGTATGTATGTGTGTGTATATATATATGGTGTATGCATATATATATATATATGGTATAAATAAACAATACTGCTACTCTTGTCTTCTTATAACTCTTAAAATTATCCATAAGATAAAGTATAGGCTAAAGGAAGGGATTATCCAGTTCACTGGGAACTGGTAACACTATTTTTGCCAAGGTTGAAAAGAATGATAATGGCTGTAATGACTTATAAGAAAATTAAATCTAACAGCAAAGCCTCTAAGAAGAAACCATGATACAGGGTTTATGTACACAGCTGTGCTATCAAAAGAATTAGATGAGCTGTGCCCTAATGCTTTCCTCTGAAGAGTTCAAAAAATATGTGGAGAACACCCTACTCCTTCATATAACCCTGAGCAACCTGCTCGAATCCATTTAATTGATATGCTGCGATCATACCCCTCCTGATTACACCCCTAGGGTATAATAGGAGACAGGTTTCACGTTAGCACCTTTCATCATACAGGAAGTAAACTGCTTTATGGATAAAAATAGCTCGGCATACACTCACTATTGACACCAGCCACCCCTGGTGACTTCAGGGCTCATCAGCAATGCACAACTGTTTTAAAATAAAGCCAAGAGTCGCATATATAATTGAAACTGCAGGGATAATGAGAAGGAAACAGCAAGAGGCCACGTTGCTTTGAGGGCTAAGCTATAGATTAGAAAAAATCAGGTCCCTAAAAGAAACCCTATTGAAGGGGTTTAGGGACAGAGCTATTTTTAAAGCAGTGATAAGAGAACAATGGTGTCACATCACATAACACTCCAGTAACTAAGATAATTCACTTGACTGCAAGACTAATGAAACACAGGGTGTGAAATGGAGAGCTATTTTTCAAGGTTATTCAAGTTAAAGTTTCGAGCAACTGAACATCTCCCATTTTCCAATGGGAGATAACCCTTAGTTTTCACTGCATTTAAGTATCTTCGCCATGTTGAATGTGTTAGCAGAAGGTGGATTTTAAACAGCTGTAAGCGAAAATATTTGTTAGATTCAAGAACATTGTTGTGGACAGAACCGAAATTGCAGTATGATGAAAAGTTAAACATGTGAGCAACTACAACAGCAAAGATTCAGGATAAAATGTTTATAGCTTTTCTTTTGAGGGCTTTTACATTGAGGAAGTCTGTTTTTCATTTTCTTCGACGATACTTTAAAATGAGCCTTCAAGGACCTAAATAACAGTGATTACAAAAGCAAATTGCTTTTACACTAACGACTGGGCATTTTATGTGTTTTTATTTTGCATATTAAATATGTCCTTAAATATTAATAGCTCTTGTGCTTCAGTTCACTTGTTAGAAGTTCATAACAAGGTTTTGATTAAACTCTAGTTTTTGAGGAAATTTCTTAAATTGATGTAAAAAGTACTGATGGTAACTATAATTTTATTCTTTTTAGAAAAATATCTCAGAAATAAGCATAAAATAGAGGATCAAAAAAAAAAGCATAGAGGAGGGAGAAGGGAGAAAGTCAGGGGAGATAATGGGAAGTGAGGGGAAGCAAGAAGTGAAGAGAAAAACAGTGATTTTCATTATTATCAGATAAAATGAAGCTTAGGTAAGAGAAAGCCAATGACATCACAAAGTCTTTCATAAGAAAACATAGTTTCAGGTTGGAGGTTTCTAATTTTGGGAATCTTTAATATTTGGATATCACATTTATCCTTTTAATGTTCTACTGATTTATCAACTTTCAAGTAATAACTACCAGTTAATATCCTCTAGCAACTTTAAATCACTTGCCAACTGGTGTTGTATAATTCAAGTGAAAGAGGTGGATATACCCAAAGGCTTAGCTGGGTTTTGTCTCCATTTTTCCTATTTTCAAGTTCAAAACAAGTCATTTTTTCTTTCTTCTCTGCAATCAATATAAAATATGTGTCCATAATATTAAGGAGAACATGACTGTGTTTGTTAGTAGGCTTAGTTCCATGAAATGGTAGGCAAGCATTTTTTCTAATTAGTCTTCTCCTCTGAATTTTTCTCCACTTTAAGCAGTAAATGAAAGTGCAGCGAGCCCCTCACAGTATTCTTCTTTCAAAATAAAGGAGCTGTAACACAATAAGGCATATCCATGTTAAATATAATCACAAATCCCACATGTAGGGCTGTCATTTTGTTTAAGGGATTTTTCATAAGCCAGGAATGAAATTGCTTTGACAAATAGTTGTTGTGTATTTATGCTTTGCTCTAAATTTAAGCTTCCACGTGGACTTAAAAAAAATTAATTTGTGTTAAGAACCTTGTTTTCACAAGATGTTTGTTTTCCTACAGAGATATGCTCTTTTCCTTTACTGGCATCCACAAGAATAAAGAAAGGTAATGCACTGGAGTTTGAGAAGTCAGACCATACTCCTGACCTATTTGAGGAAGTTCTGGGATTCTGTGTATCGTGTTGCCCAGCAGCAAGTCACTTCCTCTGTCTCTAATATCAAAAACAAAACAGGGACTTCTTAGGTGGTCCAGTGGCTAAGATTCTTCTCTCTCAATTTAGGGGGTCCAGGTCTGGTCCCTGGTCAGGGAACTAGATCCCACATGCTGCAACTAAGACCTGGCACAACCAAATAATAAAAAATAAAAATAAATATTAAAAAAAATGACATAATGAAAGTCACTGAGCTTTTTCAGATCCCAAAATACATTTTGTAGGGCTTGTACAGAATTTTTAAATGGAGAGGACCTCTTTGTAATTAATCACCAAATAAGTGGTAATTACCTACTATGTGCTAGGCACTGTTCCGGGGGCTTGGGATTCATTTATCAATAGACAAAATGGAAAAAACAAAAGAAAACCTTATGAGTCAAACACAAACATTTATTACACTAGAAGATATCACATGAAAATCCAGACTCTTGAAAAATGGAACGTCCGGCAAAAATAGCTCAAATTCTGCCATGGCCACCACTGAATCGAAGAGCAGTCGCCCATTTTGGACTAGCCATGGACATTCCATTTGCCAGCATTTCTGTCTAATTCACACACTATCCAAATGCATTTTGACCCACATGGTTTACTCATTTCCATTACTTCTCAGGTGCATGCATGCATTTTAGTTTTGGACTTGTGATAACCCCTGCATTATTTTATTGTATGTTTCATTTCATTTTAGGTTCTTTTTCTGTTTGTTTGTTAACTCAGTATAATATCAAATGAAAGGTTTATACTCAATTATAAAGAAGAATGCTCTGGATTCTTAAACTGGCTCTGGCATAAATAAGCTGAGTAAATTTGAACAAGTCAGTCAAACTCTGTGTGACTCAGTTACATCACAAATAAAATAAGAGTTTTAACATATCAATGAATTTGAAATTGAACTCTTAGACATCCCATGTTTCATTTGAGCAGCTCTAATTTCAGTTTTATCTTTGGATCTTTCTTAAGGTAGATATTGTTCAAAGGGAGTTTATTGCTAAAGAAAAAATTTGGAAACCATTAGGACATATGATCTCTATGAGCCCCTTACAATCTTAAGCTTATGTGATTTAACATGATACAAATGCAAACTTTGTTTTCTTATTTAACTTTTAATGTATAAATGTCATGTTCCCTCAAGTCACTTAAAATTCCATAAGTTGGGGTAATGACTTATAGACTGTTCTTCTATAGTATCTAATTAAGTGTGTAATAAATTAAAAATATTCACTGAAGATAGTAGACATCTGGCAAAACTATATAGGCAAGAACAGAAACAGTAAACACTGGATGAATATGTAGAGCAGGAAATGGGAGTGTATTGGGGAAGGGTTTTATTGGTAATATTTTGTTTCTTTTTTTTTTAACTTTCCTTTTTTTTTCATTTATTTTTATTAGTTGGAGGCTAATTACTTTACAATATTGTAGTGGGTTTTGTCATACATTGATCGGGATGGGGAATACATGTAAATCCATGGCTGATTAATATTTTGTTTCTTAAGCAAAGTGAACACACGGAATAGTTTGAATCATTAGTGTCCTAGATATAAATTTTATACTTACCTATATTATGAATGAAAAAAAGAAATTTATATCTATAGTTCCTTTGATTTAAGCCCACATTTCTGGCCAAAATGTCTCACAAGAAGAAATTAAAAGCAATCCAAAATGCAGATATTTTACTGAAATTGTCAGATGGTGCTTAAATTATAAATAACATTTTAATTTAAAATATTTTTAAAATTTATTTACTATCAATTCTTCCAATAAGCCCCCAAAGCGAAAATGCTTATTGTATGCATGCTAAGTCGCTTCAGTTGTGTCCGACTCTTTGTGACCCCATGGACTGTAGCCCACCAGGGTCCTCTGTCCGTGGGACTCTCCCGGCGAGAATCCTGGAGCGGATTGCCATCCTCTTCTCCAGAGGATCTTCCTGACCCAGGGGTCCAACCTGCGTCTCTTACGTCTCCTGTGTTGGCAGGCAGGTTTTACCACTTGCGCCACCTGGGGAGCCCCAGGCTTATTGTACACAGATATATGAAACGTAAAGTCCTCAGTGCCTGCTCTTCAATAAGACCAAAAGATTAAAATACGCCTTTTATTAAAAAAAATCTAAAGTGTAAACTAATGATTTATTTTGAAAAAAAATCAAGCTATAGTTTTTAATTTTTATGAACTAACAATTTTTTACCATATAATTTGATATTATTAAGTCAGAATTAAATACTATTAACACTTTATGTTTTAAACTCATAGAAAAATACATATTCTAAAAATATAATAAATAGTATTAAACATTTTTATCAAATATCAGGAGATAATCTCTCTCACTGCTACAATTGTTTGTTAAAGGAAAAATCATTTTAATGCAAACCAGTGTATAGTTTGAAGAGGTGACTTGCCTTCCTTAAAAATGTTTAAAGTTTTAAATGATCAGCACTAAATTTTGCAAAAAAAATACTATCTTCAAATGTATCACTTCTTGAACTACAAGCTCTGCCAGGCTGCTTAGAAGTCTCAAAAGACATTATTAACTACAATTTGCAAGTTTAGCCACTGTTTTGAAATACTAACTTTAACCTTACTTTTAAAACTATCTAATGAGAAATTGCCTAACTTTGAGACAACATTCATCAAAAATCCACTGACTCTTTACGACCCCATTGACTATAGCTTGCCAGGCTCCTCCATCCATGAAATTTTCCAGGCAAGAGTACTGGAGTGGGTTGCCATTTCCTTCTCCAGGGGATCTTCCCAACCCAGGGATCGAACCCAGGTCTCCCACATTGCAGGCAGATGCTTTACCTTCTGAGCCACCAGGGAAGTCCTACTAACTTTAACCTTACTTTTGAAATTATCTAATGAGAAATTGCCTAACTTTGAGACAATATTCATCAAAAATCCATATTCCACATAGTCCTGTGTTAAATATCAGCATTATGAGTAGCTATTTCAAAAGCTGGTTCCTTACATACCTTGTGCCATTTAAAATGTTTTCCATAAACATTTAATTCCTATTGGTACCACTACTAATGACATTAGAGGAAATGCTAAAATCACAATCATATAGAAAAATAAGCTTAGAGATCAGTATAGAGGGACTGAACAAGGATACAGGAAAGGGGTCAGGCATGGATGATGATTTGTTAAAGTATTTATAATACCTCACATCTACTTTTATCTACTTTATATTTTGCTAATAAATTATAAGCAGCTATTCAACTTGTGTCCTCATAAAAAGGATAAGTATGCTCTTCAGTATTAAATTATAACATATGAACATTTTGTTTATAAATATATATGTTACTGCATTTTAAACAATCTTTGTAACAATTTTTATCACAATACATTAAGTAAGATTTTATAAGAGAATAACATATATCATACAAATTATAAAAATATAATAGCAAAATTAAAAACATATAACCATTATAAATTCCTTATCAAGCTTTATACACACACACAGATATTGATATTTTCTTTGCTAACTTACACTAAATTTGCATATCTTGCTAATGCTTGAATAGAGATAAATGAAAATTTTACAGAAGTGTTTATATAGTTCTGGCAGAAAGTAAGGTGCATTAAAGGAAAAATAACCATGATAATTTTAGAAAAAGACCAAATTTTAATATAATGAGTGCTAATTCGAACTCAGCAAGAATGTACCACATACAATATCCTAGGCAGTGATAATCAAACATAAGTATTCTCAAAATCAGAAATGGGCAATACACATTTCTCTATATATAAATGGCCACACGTATTACTCTACCCCTGTCCTTGGAGAATCCTAAAGTACTAGTCTGAATTGTTATAAAGCATGCAGTTCAAAGTAACTCATCAAATGACCGTACAGACCAAATAATAAGTCATCCTTAATATGCCCAAGAGAGGGAAATAAAAGCTTTCCTTTCTTGGGAGCAAAACACTGGAATGGAAGAAAAATACGATTTTTGAAGAAAAAGAAACAGACACTTTCGGTCCTAAGAGAAACATTCCAAGAAGAAGCATGTAATGGAGAAAGAGAGGGAAAAAATAGTAAATCATGACTGATGAAAGAAAACAACTTTAAATTAAAGATTGTATAGTCTCAATAAATCAGAGAAATATCCTAAATAAAAAGCAAGGCAAGAAAAGATAACTAAAGAAATCCCATTTATTAAGAGCAATTAAAAGGGTTAAATGCAAAAAAAAAAATGTAACTGAAAGCAGACTAGCCTTTTAAAATAATAGCATTCATAGTGACATCTAGACCAAAGCAAAATTTATCCGATGAAATTTTATCTGATAACAATTACATGGGAGACAATCATAGATACTTGTGTGTATGCCTCTGTTGGCATTACATAAAGAAGTTATATACAGCAATTAGGGAAAAAATTAATGCATGGAATTATTTCTTCAAAAGCAAAACATAAAATTACTCCTAGCTAAATAATTACTCATTGATGGTATTACAGACAAACAGGGGACGTTTCTAATGTGGTCCATCTCTTCTACAAAATACCTTCAGTTATTCATTCATTCATCCTTTTTTTTTTTTTTTTAATCTATGTGCCAGGTACATGCTTGAGGATAAGAAGCAAAAATAAAGTAATGCTCTGCTCAGGGTGCTTACAAACAAATGAGGAAGAAGGTGTAAATGACTACAATCTATCAGGCTACCCAAACTGGAAACCTGACCTCATCTCATTTCTTTCTTCCTCTTCACTGGACATTTAGAATTATTCACATGGTTCTACTGACCCCCACCTCCTAATTCTATTTACAGTTGTGTCCTTTTGTCTTTATGTGTCTCCTACCAGAACCTCCCAATAAGAATTAAAGCTTCCGATCTCCTGTCTATTCTCTCTATCATAGGATTATTTCGTAAAACATTATTTTTTGGTCCTGTACACACTGACGCACTGATTAGAGCCACCCCCAATGACCACATTATAACATTCCAACCCTAACACGACTTAGAAGACCTTGCTGATCTACTTATCTTTCTATTCCCACATGAGCATTCTTCATCCAAAATTCCATCAAACTACCCACTTTATGACCATATTGAGCACTCTCAGTTCTCAAATGGCACAACGCGCTTTCTTGTCATAGAGTGTTGTAGGTGTTCCTAGAACATAGTGTCTTGACTAACCCTCATGAGCTTAGAAAACACTTCTTATAGGTACCATCTCAATACTCCCTGATAGGATTAGATGTCTTTTGCCCACCACCTTCTCTAGTACTGCAACTTTCTGTTTATATTGTCCACCCCTCACTAGATAATATGTTCTTTGAGTGGAAGGAACACTTTATATTATTTAATAACTCCATCACTAGAGCCAAGGGTATAATACTTATTATCACATAGAAATTTCTTAATAAATAGTTTTGAAATAGATAAGAGATCTGATAAATGAATGAATAAATGAATGAAATATATGTAGTTTAAAATGATAATTCTATGCTAGTAGTATGCAAAGAGAACAATGTGAATAAAGGGGTATGTGTGTGTTCAGTGTTCAGTTGTGTTCGCCTCTTTGAGACCTCATGGATTATAGCCCACCAGGCTCCTCTGTCCATGGAATTTTTCAGACAAGAATACTGGAATGGGTTGCCATTTTCCTCCTCCAGGGGATCTTCCTGGCCCAGGGATCAAACCTGTTTCTCTTACGTCTCCTGCTTTGGCAGGCAGATTCTTTACCACTAGGGCCACCTGGGAAGCCCCAAAATAGGGTTCCTAAAACAAATTAAGTGGCAGGATAGTTCTGAGAACAATATACCTCATCCTGTCCAATTTTAAAATATACACAGTCTCTGACATAGCTTTTCCACTTCTAGAGGGGAGTTACTAACACAAAGCAATACAAGTTCTCTATCTATACTGTAAAATTCTTTAAAGTACCCTTTGCAGTAACAAAAAAAGGAAATAACCTAAATGATGTGGGTTGTCATGTAGTTGAATAAATAACTGTATATCTTGTATCACAGAATGCTATGCAAATATTAGACTGACAAAATTCCATATGTTGAGATAATAAATGGTAAACTATACTGTTAAGTAAAAAAGGCAAGGAGCAGTGGAATGCACACATGTGTACCACCAAAAGTGTATACACACATATATACTAACACATGTAGCAGAGAATATTTTTGGAATGATACATTTAAAATCTAGAAACAGTGACTGCCTCTGGGAGGCTGAATTGGGGAACTAAGGTGTCAGTGAAACTTAATTTTATATATATACATATATATATCCATTTTTTACTTTATGGATTCTTTAATAAGTACATCTATTGACTCATCAATAAGAAATAAATCAATAATGAATAGCTGAACAGCTAAACAAATAGAACTTAGAGCAAAGTCCCAAGAGAAGATGATGCCAGATCTACTGTTTGAAAGATGCACAAGAGTTCTATTAAGTTAAGAACCAAGAGAAGAACATTCAGGGAGAAAGACTGGTCTGTACAAAGGCACGGCCTATAAAAAAGAAATAATCCTTGGGGGAAAAAAAACAGATTTTGTATAATTAGTATGAAGGCTATATTGCTGGGGACTTCCCAAGTGGCTCAGAGGTAAAGAATCCGCCTGCCAATGCAGGAGATGCAGGAAACTCATGTTCAATCTCTGGGTCGGGAAGACCCCCTGGAGAAGGATATGGCAACCCTCTCCAATATTCTTGCCTGGAGAATCCCATGAACAGAGAAGCCTGGTGGGCTACAGTCCACGGGGTAAGAAAGAGTCAGATAGGACTGAGCGACTGAGCATGCACCCACAAATGTTGCTGGAGGTGGGAGATTAAGGTGGAGAAGAAGGAGGGTAGGGCAGAGGAAGCAAGAGAGAGGAAAGCAGGGACCAGATTATGAAGGGCCTTGTGTGCCCTGAAGAGATGATTTTTAGCATAAAAGCTGGAAAGAAATCAACCATTTCCAAGGCTAGTTGCACATGATCTAGGAGCTTTTGAAAAATGCTCACTCCCAGATCCCCATCTTCAGAGGTTCTGTTTTAATTGATCTTGGATGGGGCCTTGTGGTTCTAACACATAGCCAAGGCTGCAAACCACTGCACTGACAGATTTTAAATAAAGTATACAAAGTGTTTTCCATTGCAGAAAACTCCCTAACTCTGGGAGTGTTTAGACTGAATTTGCAGTACACTAAAATGTAGAAGATTTCTTAAGACAGCATTGTTATAATATAAGAATGAAGATCTAAAGACCTTAACTAATGACAGGTAGGATGGACAGATAAGAAAAGGAATATTCCACTTTTATGGAGATGGAACGCAGGACAGGTAAGATACCCTGGTGATTGCAAATACTGGTTGAGGGTCAAATTCTACTTCTGTTATTTTGTTGTTGTGTGACCTTAGACAAGTAATATAGCTTCCGTGAATCTCTGCTGCCACTCATGTACATGTCAACAATCATAATTATACTTGTAACACAGAAATTCTTCAATGGCAGATAAGGTAAACAGCTGATCACAATATCAAAGACATGCCAAGCCCTCAACAACTAACAGACATTATGGAAATTTTACTGTCACATTAGATGTGCTAGATGAGTTAGAGGGAAAGGTAAAGCTTGGCTTTTAGAATTTCTATCTTGTATTGTGATCTTTTTATTGAAATAAGACTTATGTAGAGAAAATCGTGCCAGTCACAAGTGCACACAGCTGAACAATTTTTCACTGACTTAATGCATCTATTTAACCAACAAACAGTCAGGTCAAGAAGTGGTCAAGAAGTCAAGAAGTGGTCAAGACCTCATGCTCTCTTCAAGGCATCACTAAGCGTTTAGAAATACCCTTCACTATGAGAAATATGCTAAGAAAAGGTGCAATAGAGATGATGACATGTTTAGTTTTTGACAAGTGGGGTCAGGGGCCTATGGAATATTCAAATGGAAATGTCCAGAAGGTTTTGAGCAGAGTACAGGGTAAGGTTATAGACACCAAGCTGATATATTTTAGCAGTTAACTAGTCAATGACATTAAAAACAGTCCCTTTTTAAATTTTTAAACATCTATAATTCAAATGATTAGGCATTGTATGTTGTTGGTGACACTGTTCAAAAAGAAAGGAAAGGAAGTGATCCCACTCTTTGGGACATTTCAAATCAAGTCATGTATCTCCTGTTATTTAATGTACTTATTTATTTCTGAAATCAGTCCTTGCTAGAACCATGGGACCTTCCACAGAGAAACAATCTGATCTGAAATAGTCTTAGGCAAATATGTAAAATTATTATAATAGTGTATGTTATCTTGCTGAAGAATAACAAATTTTGTTACTGATTACAAATAACAGCAACATTTTGCTTTCCATCGAAATTAGGAACCCTAGATAAACATTTTTTTTTTGGATAATTTCATAGAAGTAAGCAGGAAGCACATAAAGTTGGAGATTCACTAATTTTGTGAGGATTTAATTGTTCACAAGAGACAAATGCTAGACAGGTCCCCTTTGGCAAAGAATCTGTGATGAAATGTTCTAAAAAAATAATTTTTTCCTCAGTTACAATGAAAAGACACGGTAAGAAAAAGACAACATTTTACTGTTTATGTTTAATAAATATTTACTATAAGCTGTGGCTGTGGCAGACTCATGTGTCTGATCTTAGGGTAAACACCACTTTCTTGGATAACACCTGCTCTAAAGTAAATTTCACTGGTCACTCCCTACCGTTCTTTTCTTTGAGAACCCTCAACATGATTTAAAAGTATATATTTAGTTGCTTGTTAATCAGCTTATCTGCTGTCTTCCCCATAATGTATTAGCTTATGAACGGTTCAGCCATATTCATTTGGTTTACCACCGTATCCCTGTCACCTTAGAAGTAGGGTGGAATCATTTGCAGAGATTCTCAATCGTGGCACTGCTGACATTTTCAGCCAGTTAATTCTTTGTTACGATGGGCTCTCCTACATGTTGTACTGTTGTTTAGCAGCATTCCTGACCTCTATGCGTTAAGTGCCAGCAGCCCTGACCCTTCTTCAGTTGTGACAACTATCAATGTCACCAGATATTGCTTTATGTCCCATGGGAGAGCAAAAGTGCCCCCAGTTGAGAAACACTGAATTACTGAATAAATGAATGAGCAAATGGATGAGTAGATGAATAAATGTCTGATTGTTCAGAAAGAAATGGGGGGAAAGAGCATTCTAGTCAGAGAATGCACATAAGTAGACACCAAGGGGATCAAGCATTTATTATATTCAAGAGCTAAGAAGGAGGTAGCTTGTCTAAAGCTGGGGTGAAATTAGAGAGGGTGGTAAGTTTCAGTTATATTAGATAGGTCAAAGTAAAAGAAAAGGAATTTATTCTTGGTAGAATGAGAAGAGTTTTAATGAAGAGGTGAGATGATTTAATTGACCTTTTTCAAAGGTTGCTCTGAGTTCTACAATTAGGATGACGGAAGTGAAGCAAGGGTGGTTGAGGGAAACCAGTTGGGATGCTATTTTGTTCCTCTAGGAAGGGGATGGTGGCACAGAGAAGCATAGAAGTTGAGAGGGACCATACTAATTTGTAGGTTTGAGCAAATCAATCTGCCAAGTAAAATGGATTCTGTATAAATATTATGATCAGGAAAATTTTATCAGAATGGCACTTTTTGTGTGGGATAGAGGGGTGGTATTTTACATATACATAAATGAAGCCCAGATGATGATTTTTATGGAAGCTTTTAAAAATCACTTACTCCATGCATTTCTTGATTGACTGTGATGTCCTCTGAACTTCTGAATAAAAACATCCTACTTTAAATTTATGAGCAAGGACTCTACCGAGTATTGTCAGACATCCTAATGAAAGTTTCACTTAACTTTACTATTGCTGGAATCATTTCCTCACTGTGATATTCTATTCCTTTTGTAAAATATCTTGGGTAAATTCTTATTTGCAAAATCCCCTCAAAATGCTTTGTTTCAGATTTTTAATTTGAAAAACTGTAGTGAGATTTATATATATATATATAAAAATTTATATATATTTCTTTATATAAATATAAATATATATTTATATATATAAATTTATTTATACATTTATATAAAACAACAAATTTCATATGAAACCCTACATTGGCAAAGGTTTCATATGAAATTTGTTGTTTGATTTTCTGAAAACTTTTCATTTTGCTTCTGTGTCAAATTTTGACTAACAAGAATTTTTAGAATCAGGTTTTCTCCTTCTGTCAGAATCCCCTCCCCTCCACTGCCCAGTACAGATTGTACTAAATATTGCACCTAGTCTTCATGTACATACAGCTCTGTGAGGAAATGAGAAATCCAGGTTTTTATATGAATCAGTTATCAATGAGGGAGAATTAAAGAAAATTTGCTATACATTTCCTCCTTCAAAATTATCATTCTGGTAAAGCTTTTTAGAAAACACACACACACACACACACACACACATATATATATATATTTGGACTGTACACATTGGTGACAATTTAGACGCTGATAGCTAAACATAAAGAAACTGTTTAACATGATCACTAAGGGAATGTTTAGCCTAATAAAGAAAGTTTTCAAACATTCAAGAAGAATTCAGTTATGCAAAAATTAACATAAAATTTAAATGAAAAAATATTTTTGAATACTTACTAATGCACACCCCTCAGAGATCTGAAACTTGCAACACTATGTAGCTTAATTTGAATTTTCTATTAACTTTAGGGAAATAAACCTAGGTTTCATAAAAGCACTGAAGCTAAAGAACTGACAAACGCCTCATTCACTCATCTTGGTGGTATATACTGTTATGCATAAACTTAGATACTTACTTAGATTATAGCTCGCCTATTTAGACATCAGGCTTCCCTGGTGGCTCAGATGGTAAAGAATCCTCCTACCATGTGGGAGACCTCAGTTCCATCCCTAGGTTGGGAAGATCCCCTTGAGGAGGGCATGGCAATCCACTCCAGTGTTCTTGTCTGGAGAATCCCCATGGATGGAGGAACGTGAAGGGCTACAGTCCATGGGGTCGCAAAGAGTCAGACACCACTGAGCAAATAAGCACACATACATCTATACATCATACATCTCTTCAAATCCCTCACTTTGGCCCAACATCCTCTCTGCTCATAGAATTTGTTATTCTTATTGTCAACTTTCAGGGAAAAGAAAAACAGTCCTGTAGGTATGAATCACACATGATTCTATGCAAGAATAAACATGCCAATCATTTAAAATGCAGACTTTAAACAATAATACACCTTTCGGTTAAGTTATATTACATCCTTTATTTAATGACATTAATATCAACATCAAACACTATTAAAATTCCCTGCATTTTAATCTCCTACAGCAGAGCATGGCTGCAGACTTCCCTTCCCGTGAGAAATATTAACCTAAAAATAAAACATCTGTAATCTTAGTGAACACTGAGATGATTTTTAAAAGTACATTTTGCACAAAACATTTTAACCTGTCAATAATCACATTTCTAAAAGTTTGGAACGTACAATGGAAATGTTAAAAGTCTGAGAGCAGAAACTACCTTTTGGCATTTTACAAGAGAGCTTGTATCTTCACACGTGTGAATTTAAAATCACTTTAAGTTCTTTCTTTTCCCTCATGAGAGTCTAGATCTAAGCCGTCTGTCTCTGGTACTAACCAGGATCACTTCAATAAGGCAATATTTTCACTGAACACATTTGCTGTCAATCAATAAGATTATAATTACAAAATAATGATGCCTTGCAGACCCTTTCTAAAAACACTTTGACATCTGAACCTCTGAGAGTAAGAACTCAAACATCATAAAGAATTTTCCAGATTCACATGAATAAAGTTTCTGAGATGGCTGATATTTTAAAAATTCTGTGTCATGCCAATTACATGAATCTATGCTAGTTAAACCACATCTGCAAATTTAGGATGCACTGGCATGGTATGTGAACTGACTACGAAAAATATCATACTGATATTTGCTACATGAGTAAAAGAAGTGCTCAGGAAATTGGTGGTGACAGATATTTGTGCATCTCATTAGGTTAATAGGTTAATTACATCTGAAATCTTATTGTGATTGGAAGTCTGCTGAGTTAATTTAAGGTGACCCTAATACCATCCAACTGTTCTGTTTTAATTCCAAATAGGGTTTTGACCCTAAAAAGGATTATGCAGTCTTGTCTATAAGCACAGGAAAGGAACACCCTGAGTATAAACAAAAAATAAGATCAGTATATGTACATAGGATTTTTCTGCCATTAAGAACTGTTTATTGCTATCAGATTTTCTTACAAGAAACCCTACTGAAAATCAACCTTCTGGTCAAGTTCCAGGGAAGAAAATGTAGTTTGAACTCAATATGAATGAGAGAAACCATGAAATCAATATGTGGTCATTAAATAGATGAGCTCTTGATCCAGGTATCCTATCCATAGGGATGATAAAGAGTATTTTACCACATAACAGAAGAGAATCAAGTTTTCATAGGACAACAGGTATTGTCCATCATGTATCAGCTTCATCTTTCATTCAAGCTTCTAACATGTTGCCCTGCAGTATATTTAATTCATCTAGTTTCTATAGCACTGTGACCACAAAATATATGCAACTTAGCATTCAAAAACTAAGATTATGGCATCCAATCCCATCAATTCATGGCAAATGAATGGGGAAAAGATGGAAACAGTGACAGATTTTATTTTCTTAGTTTCAAAGTCACTATGAACAGTGACTGTAGCCACAAAATTAAGAGATGTTTGTTCCTTGGAAGAAGAGCTATCACAAACTTAGTGTATTAAAAAGCAGAGACATCACTTTGCCAACAAAGGTCTGTATAGTCAAACCTATGGTTTTTCCAGTAGTCATGTATGAAAGCTGGATCATAAAGAAGGCTGAGCGCTGAAGAATTAATGCTTCTGAACTGTGATGTTGGAGAAGTCTCTTGGGCTGCAAGGAGATCAAATCAGTCAATCCTAAAGAAATCAACCCTGAATATTCATTGGAAGGTCTGAGGCTGAAGGTGAAGCTCCAATACTTTGGCCACCTGATGGGAAGAGCTGACTCATTTGAAAAGACTCTGATGCTGGGAAAGATTGAGGGCAGGAGGAGAAGGGGATGACAGAGGATGAGATGGTTGGATGGCATCACTGACTCAATGGACATGAGTTTGAGCAAACTCTGGGAGATAATGAAGGACAGGGAAGACTGGGGTGCTGCAACTCATGGAGTTGCAGAGTTGGACACAACTTAGCAACTCAACAGCAACAACAGTGCAACATGAGAAGCACAAAACACATCCAATGAGAAATTAAATTCGATGACTAGTAAAGGTTGACCAAATACTTGAAGTTCAAAAATTAAATAATTCATTTCAGGACAGTAAATAAAAAGTGGGGAACTGGAGAATAATGTAAAATAGTCCAGTAGATGTTTACTGTTTTTAACTAACAAAGCAAAACATCTCTGCAAATCTTTTGTTCCTCCCTCTCTCACTATGTACCCTCACACCCTCCCCCCAAATTCTCTTTCACTTGGAATGTTGGTTCACAACATTCAGTTCTGTACCCATGTAATGCATAAAACTTGTATTTTGGAATCCTTCTTTCCAGAGACAGAAACACATACACATTAATCAGAAAAACAGAAATAATTTGTTTCTGAAAGTTCTAATCACTGTCCTGTCGTGAAATTATACAACAATTTAATAGATCATAGAATTGCACACATGCACACACACACACACACACACACATACACACTGACAAAAAAACACATTGAAACCCATGTTAAACCAAACCAGGGCAAGCATCACTCCAGACAAATGGCTTCTTTTCATATAGCTGAGAGTTAGTCCTTTGAATGACACAACATTTCATCTTCCAGATGAAAGGTTTAAATGAAAATGTTTGTATAGGATAGCATCCTGCCTTCTTGAATACAATGTATTTAACATAATATGTTCTTGGTGATTTAGGATTGGGATAATGATGTGAAGATGTGACTGTGGCTACACTGATCCCATGTACATGGGGATATACAACCCTAGAATGTGCTTTCTTAGAAAGGGTGAAAATATATTTTTGCATTAGTAGTTCTTTTAGGACCCTGAACATTGACCAGCAAAATAAAACATAATGTTGCCTCTCTTAAGTAACTCTTTTCTCCCTTCGCAAAGTTATGTTTTTGAAGTTCTCTGGCATTAGCAGTAACCAGCGTGACCAGCAGCTCAAGCAATCAAAACTATCATGTCCATACAGAACCCATCATCGGTCTTGTCCGCACACTTCAGTAACTGATTGTGAAAGAAAAGCGTCTTCAATATTTTAAACTGAAGTATTTTAGGAATTATTTTACATCCTAAAAGTTTACTATATTTTTGTTCTTAGATCATGCTTTTCAAGGCATGATACAGTCTACAATCGTCTGCAATGTCTGTAGCCCAAAATTTCTTAGAACCTTTGATAACAACAATTTTGATATATCAAATATTGATTTTGAAAGTCCTCTATGATGCCTGCAAAAAGGTGAATTTTGACACTCAATTTTATAAATAATCCACATTTCTTAGTGACTTCACAGTAATTGATCTTACAGATGATGATGAAAGAAGTGGGGAAGGAGTAAACATGATTAAGTGCATCCTGACATAATCCATTTTCAAAGGCTTTGCTCCTCAGTTATCTTATTTCTAAAACATATTCCAACTTCTTAGTTACACATTGAACTATGACTGGTACACAGTAGAACTTAACTTTTATGGGTTACATTAAATGAATAAATAAAATGGAAAACTGAGTTATATTTTGCACTATAATAAACCAAAGTACAGTTCAAAATAAGATTAATCTAAAAATGAATTTTCTTGCAGGTAAGTAATATTTTATATTTTATTGAAGGTAAGTCATGTTCAACCTTATTGTAACTAGTGAAATGCAAATTAAAATCAGAGTAAGAAACAATTCATACCCATTATAGTAGCCAAGTGTAGGGGAGCAAATATATCTTTAGTTAAAGATAATGAGGGCTTCAGCCATTTGGGGGAATTACTCAGTTCCCCTGGGTCTCGCTCATATATACATGATATTAAATTTTGATTTCTCTTGTTAAGCTGTCTCATGTCAATTTCATTCTTAGACCAGCTGGAAGAACCTAGGATAGAGCAGAATTTCTTCCTCCCCAGCAATACTCTGATCTTCTTTTGCACCCCTAAAAGCAGAACATAAATCCTCCATGTGAAAGGAGTTCCCCTTGTGCAAGGAGAAAGAAAAGCCTCCTTATCACCAGAGACAGAGAATTCAGGGCTGAAAAGACTGCATACACAAACCTTGTTGCTTGTTCATTAATTTACTACCTCAAGCCCAAACTCCTCTGTCTTGTCAATTCTTCACAAAATTATTTCTTTGTCTAAAAAATTTAAAAGCTGCTTATTTTGTCACTTCTTTGAGCATCATACTTTTATGAGGCCCTGTGTGTATATAATTAAATTTGTTTTTCTCTTATTAATCTGTTTTATGTCAATTTAATTATTAAGCCAGCCAAATAGCTTAGAAGGAAAAATAAGGAAAACTCTCTGCTTTAACACTGTGTTTTATGATACGGGAGTTTCAGCCAAGAACCTACAAGGGTAGAGAGAAAATTATTTTTCCTCCCTGACAAGGTCACGAGTTCATTCAGTATAAGCCGGAGCCCTTGTAGGCCTATGTGGCAGGAGCTAGAACCCGAAGGAATCAACAGTTACAGTCAAAGACACTGCTTGAGGCACTGAGGAAAGAAAAGCACCTTGGGATCTTCTCTGACTTTCCAATCATTCCACCAAGCAAAGCAGGACGTGAGGTGACATGGAAGCCTTGCACTCGGAGCCTGCGAGTGTCAATATCCCAGTGGAAGCCAATAGAGCAGAACAAAGGAGGGACAGAGTACATCTGAGGTTCACATCTGTGAACCCTACGATCGAGCAACACCATGCCTCTGCATGCGCAAGGAGCACTGTGTACAGGAGGAAGAGATAAGAGGGATAAAAACTGGAAACAAGCCAAATATCAATCAGCAGGAGAATGCCTAAATAAACTGTGGTTTAATGTGACAATTTGGAAATGAATGAACTACAGCTCTAGTCACTGACATGGATGAATCTCAGCAACATAATGCTGATCGGAAAAAGCAGTCACACAAGACTAGATGCAATATGATTCCAATTATATGAAGTTCAAAAGCATGCAGAACAAAACAATTTATTACTTAGGAATACATTCATATGTAGCAAGATGATAGAGCAAAGCAAAACTCAGGAGAGTGATTACTTCTGGCGACAGTGGGGGAAGTGATGAAATGGGGGAGGTGCACATAGGTGGCTTCAAATTATTGAGGACAATCTAAATTGATAAATTATTTTCATTATTTAGACCATATATATTATAAATATTCCATTCTCCCTTATGTGATAAAAAAATACGTGGAAAGGCCAAAATATGGTGGCATGACTGACAAGTTCGTATAACAATGATCAGCTAAAAGCAAAGTAGCTATTTCCTCTGGAAGTCCTTCCCCTCCCAGTGTGTAGTTTTTTTGCACTGAAAAGATGGGAGTTTAATAATCGTAGGAGACCAGAGGCTTCAGTGGAGAGAGGGATAAAGGTAGCTTATCATGAAAAATGATTGTTTCCATAGTTTAAAAGTGACCCCTGTGGAGAAGGAAATGGCAACCCACTCCAGTATCCTTGCCTGGAAAATCCCATGGACGGAGGAGCCTGGTATGCTACAGTCCATGGGGTCACAAACAGTCAGACATGACTGAGCGACTTCACTTTCCTTTTTTTTTTTTTTTTTTTTGTCCCTTAGCCTGCAGTCTTGGCAGGGCTGTCAATTAAGATCCCCCCCCCCAAAAAATAAATAAATAAATAAATAAAAGTGACCCCTGGTAATATTTTCCTTGAAGCATCTAGTTTTATATATTATTGTCAGTCACTTGGCAACTTTGAGGAAACAGTCTTCCTGCTGAAGACTTTGTTACAGCTAAGATCTGTCTCTAGAACACAGAAAGGCATGGCAAAATCATTCCTTTAAGTATTTATTGAGAGCCTGTTATATGAACAACTTCAAACCAGGAATTTAAAATGAACTTACATGATTTAATCATCATTTATAGCAAGGAAAACAGGCTATAGGGCTTTTAGATGCTAAAAGAACACCTGAAAAATAAAAAGAGAACAACCACAAGGCACATGACCCTATATGTGAAGAATTAAACAGCAACAGGTCAGAGCTACATTGGATCTTCTCTGGGATGTACTCTCAAAGGTAGATCCAGGCACTGCTGCTGCTAAGTCGCTTCAGTCGTGTCCGACTCTGTGCGACCCCATAGATGGCAGCCCACCAGGCTCCCCAATCCCTGGGATTCTCCAGGCAAGAACACCGGAGTAGGTTGCCATTTCTTTCTCCAATGCATGAAAGTGAAAAGTGAAAGTGAAGTCGCTCAGTCGTGTCCGACTCTTAGCAACCCCATGGACTGCAGCCTACCAGGCTCATCCATCCATGGGATTTCAAGGCAAGAGTACTGGAGTGGGTTGCCATTGCCTTCTCCGAGATCCAGGCACCAGATAACTGGCAAATCCAGCCTGAACTATGGAGCGGATGCCACACACACAATGGAGGCCTCCTGTGATCACCACTGTTGAGGGACAGTCCCAGGGACACTACAGGCTTACCAGGTCAGGCATCTCTCAATGTGTGTGCCTCCAGACTTTCTCCAAAGTCATGGAAACTCACTCAGCCTCCACTGAGGAGGGAACACGATGTCCCTGGATAGCCCTCACTTAAGGAGGCACAGGAACCATAGCCATAGACCTCAGACTCATGCAACAAGAAGTGCACTTCTCAGAGGTCTCCACTAGATTGAGCCAGAGGATGGCCCAGCAGTAGCCAGCTCAATAACTCACTGGTATTGAGTTATTTATACATTATTAATACAAGATTAATATAACTCACTGGTATTGTCTGTCCGCCATTTCTTTGCTTTCCCCTGTTCTCCTACATGTGTCCCCTGTGACATGCTACCAAATGAACTGCTTGTTCTCTAGTCCTTGTCTTGGACTTGGCTTTTAAAAAACCCAAACAAAGACCAACTATGCCTAACTACAAGTAAAGGAGATTCTTTCTTCCCAAGGGGATGTATAAACCTGCGTTGTCTCGTTGTCAAAATGAACACAGACAAGAGAGGACACTCCTACCTGTCCTCATTGACCAAAGTCAGATGCTGGACCCCCAGGTGAGAGAGAGACAAAGATGCAACCAATGTCGAGTGAATAGGTAAGGATTCAGAGTAGCACTTGTGCTAAGTCGCTTCAGTTGTGCCCAACTCTTTGCGACCCCATGGACTGTGACCTGCCAGGCTCTTCTGTCCATGAGATTCTCCAGGCAAAGATACTGGAGTGGGTTGCCATGTCTCCCTCCAGGGGATCTTCCTGACACAGGGACCGAACCCACATCTCCTACATCTCTCGTATTGGCAGGTGAGTTCTTTACTACTAGTGTCACCTGGGAAGCCCAAGGATTCAGAGTACAAAGACTTTGAAATAAGCAATCAAGTTCTAGACATAGGAAGGCAATCAGCTGAGCACAGACAAGACTCTAGGAGCAAGAGCACAGAGGGACTCAAAGAAAGGGATTCAGGAGGGGCCAGCTGAGAAACGTGACCCTCATGGTAACCAGTAAGAGATGCTTCTGGCTAAACATGAGACAGCTTTGGATTTGATGGGTATAGACTCTGGATTTCATTGCAAAGCATGGGCAGATCTTCAGATATTCATTGGTGGCATGAAAAACTGCATAGTATCTGCACCAAGAAATATGTACAAGAATGTTCATGGCAGTACTCTTCAAAATAGAAAAATAAAAAAAAAAATTTCAAGCAGTCCCAAAACCCTCTGGCAGGAGAATTATTAATTAAATCACTTACACTGTAGTGAAAACAAGGGAAGTACCACTACACAAAACCATCACAATGAATTTCAGGGATATGATGATATGTGAAAGAAAAAGAGTCTCAAATATTCTTTTAATTACATTCAAAAATGAAAACAAACACAACGTGTTATGTGCCAAACACCAAATTAAATATTTTCACAATGGCCTTAAGACACAAGTACTATTATTTCCATTTTTTTGAATGAGAAAACTGAGACTCAGAGAACCTTAGCAACTTGCCCAAGGTCAGATATTCAGTAAATTGTATGGACAAAATGCAAATCCAGGTTGCAGTACAAAACAACAACAACAACAACAAAACACTTCAACCAATTAATCTGACGATGCTATTCATATCCATGACGCCATTTTTGTTGTTGTTGTTCTTTTGTTTCCTAATAATAAAGGGGCATTCTTGAATGTACAGAGGGGAAAAGAGGAAAGGGAGAAAAAGAAAAAAGAGAAACTACAAATCCTATAACATATACACAGAGTGGGGATGGTAGGGCAACAGGACAGACAGGAAGCTGAGGCATGAAGTGGGCTGCTGTGGTTGGGGAAAGGCCAATGTTCTTTTCTATCTTTGATGCAGTTTCCATAGTTGCTAGACTGAGATACCCCTTCAGAAGATGGGTATCTTCTGAACAGTGCCCACTTTTCAATGCTACACTATAACTTAAAGAAATATTATTGAGGCAGATATATATGATAAGTTATTTTGAAAAATAAGAGAAGATAGATTTACGGTATGTTCATGATCCCCGGTTAGGGGCCACTAGAGGATGGGATGAGGGAACAGTACATAGGTATATGGAATCGCCAATGTTCTAGTCCATGAGCTGAGAGCTCAGGTGGAGATTGTCAGTTCACTCACTCAGTCGTGTCCGACTTTTTGCGACCCCATGGACTGCAGTACCTCAGGCTTCCCTGTCCATCACCAACTCCCGGAGCTTACTCAAACTCATGTCCATTGAGTCGGTGATGCTGTCCAACCATCTCATTCTCTGTCATCCCATTCTCCTCTTGCCTTCAATCTTTCCCAGCATCAGGATCTTTTCCAGTGAGTCAGTTCTTCGCATTAGCAGGCCAAAGTAATGGAGTTTCAGCTTCAGCATCAGTCCTTCCAATGAATATTTAGGACGGATTTCCTTTAGGATGGACTGGTTGGATCTCCTTGCAGTCCAAGGGACTCTCAAGAGTCTTCCCCAACACCATAGTTCAAAAGCATCAATTCTTGGGCACTCAGCTTTCTTTATCATCCAACTCTCACATCCATACATGACTACTGGAAAAACCATAGCCTTGACTAGATGGACTTTTGTCGGCAAATAAATGTCTCTGCTTTTTAATATGCTGTTCAAATTGGTCATAGCTTTTCTTCCAAGGAGCAAGCATCTTTTAATTTCATGGCTACAATCACCATCTGCAGTGATTTTGGAGCCCCCCCCAAATAAAGTCAGCCACTGTTTCCACTGTTTCCCATCTATTTGCCATGAAGTGATAGGGCCAGTTGCCATGATCTTAGTTTTCTGAATGTTGAGTTTTAAGCCAACTTTTTCACTCTCCTCTTTTGCTTTCATCAAGAGGCCCTTTAGTTCTTCTTCACTTTCTGCCATAAGGGTGGTGTCATCTGCATTTCTGAGGTTATTGATATTTCTCCCGGCAATCTTGATTCCAGCTTGTGCTTCATCCAACCCAGCATTTCTCATGATGTACAGGTGGAGATTAGGGTAAAGCAAGTGCAATGAGTGATAAAAGTGCAAGGTCAGATCCTGTATTTACTTAAAATGTTGGTATTTCACTCATCATGGAATGATTTGTATAAATTTTGATGTAAAATATTGAAATAAAATGCTACAGATCTTAGGGATGGATAAAAAAGATGTGGTACATATACACAATGGGATGTTACTCAGTCATTAAAAGAATGAAATAATGTCATTTGAAGCAACATGGATGGACCTAGACAGTGTTATACTGAGTGAAGTAAGTCAGCAGAGAAGGAGAAATATCTATTTTATGACATCCCTTATATGTAGACTCTAAAAAGAAGTGATACAAATAAACTTAACTTGAAAAACAGAAAGAGCCTCACAGAGAATGAACTTATGTTTGCCAAGGGGGAAGGGATAGTTAAGGAGTTTGGGATTGACATGTACACACTGCTATACTTAAAATGGATAACCAACAAGGACCTACTGTATAGCACAGGGAGTCTTGTCAATGTTATGTGGCAGCCTGGATGGGAGGGAAGTTTGGGGGAGAATGGGTAAAAGTGTATGTATGCCTGAGTCCCTTTGCTATTCACTTAAAACCATCACAACATTGTTAAATGACTATAACTCAACACAAAATAAAAAGTTCGAAAAGAAAGAAAGAAAGAAATGTTATGGATCTTAAATTGTGAGTTTTTAGATGGCTCCTTACATTTTGCTCGGGAGGCAAGTGTCTATCATCCTATTCCAAGCCCCATTTCAGAGGTGGCCATTTTGCTAGGAGAGGAAAAGGAGAGAACAAACATAGCACTTGCCTTAAACGTGGGTTTCTCTCTTTTCACAAATTGTATGTTTGCTTGGGTGGCTTGGTGTGGGGGCTCATCAACATTAAGTGAAAGCTAACCTACCTCCTCTCTTCTTAATACCATTACTGCAGTCCCTTGTCCTTGGTTATTACATTAAAAAGGGCAATGAAATCACTGATATTGAGAACCAAGCTGTGTCAGGGTTTTAGAAACAGTTCCCTTCTTCCAATTAATCACTGCATCAAGTCAGTATTAATATTCCCATAGTTTGAATAAGAATGTTGTGGCTCAGGGGTGTTAAGTCTATGATCTGAGGTCACATACTTCAAGTGCCATAAATTCTGAAACTCTATGTGCTACTTGAACTACTTTTTTCAACCCTCTTTGTGTTGGCCTATTTCAAGAGGTGATGGTAGCTATCACAATCCAATTCATTAAATACAGGAAATCAAGTCGTAAACTGTAAAGCACCATATCAACATTAACATAGTTTTCTTAATAATGTGAACAATAATAAAGCCATTTTTTCTGCTTCTGATCTTTAGAATAGTGGTAGAAATATATTTTGTCTTTTCTAGAGCACCATATGAAATGAAATGTTACAAAGATGAAAAAACCTACTCTTTCTACAATGGGAAAATATCAATGAGAGTCAATAATTTCTGTCCTCATTCTCCCTGAAATGGAATGTGCTGTGCTTTGTATTATATTTTTGAATTTTTCCTATTAACACAATTAAAATGCTGAAATGCATGTGAGCAGATGTTTATTCTTTGAGGAAAGGTAACTAGAAATAGTATCTACTCTAAATTGAGTCAGGTGTGATACTGTAAATAGGATAATAGATAAAGTGCATATAATTTTTGTGTAAGAATATACACCATTTCATAATTTACTGCTTGATTCCCAAGTCCAGGAGAGAGAGAATATATAAATGCAACAAGATTCTAGCCAATTTCAAAAACATGCATCTCATTAGATCCCATTAAGTTTACTTCCTCTCTGACAGTAGCTGATGCCATAAATGAGTAAAAATTATTTTGAATGTCAATATTTTGTCTCTCAAGATAATACATTTTATTGCTTTATAATCTTTAGCTAAATTTATAACAATGCTTTAAGTTCTGATATTAGTATTGACATGTGTTAAGGATGTAAGTAGCTAAAAAGTTTTTTTTTTTTTCAGTGAAGTATCTGGGGACTTCCCTTGTGGTCCAATGGTTAAGACCCTGTGCTCCTAATGCAGGGGGCACCAGTTCCATCCCTGGGGGAACTAAGATCCTGCATGCTCCACAGTGTGGCCCCCCCAAAAAAAGTGAAACATTTGTGTCTTTTTCAAGCAAAGTCCACTAGTATGTGTGATCTTTGTTTATTCTGTCAGAAACATCTAGAAAGAGAGTTCAGCAAGTATTATGATGGGGTTTTAAAAGCACATTTGTTTGTCTGTTTACTGCCTATCTTAGATACATCAAAAGCACCCTTACCACACATCACATGCAAATGTGCAAACACAAAACACTGTCAAACATAGAAAATAAAATCAGAACATTTCCTAAAGCTGTGTTTTTCAATGGCTAGTCAATAGGAAACTGTAAATTCCAAAACTCCTTTCTTTTCAATTTTTCTCTAACTCTTTACTGTTAGATATGGTGCGGGGAAAATAAGGTAAATTATATCTTCTGGCTCTGTTCATCCTTTGTAATATAAAAATTTGGCAGGTGATCCTTGTTATATGGATCTTATCTGTTGGGTTTTCTGGTTTACTCTTAGATTTGCTGCAGAAATTCTCATTTCCAGAAAGGCATTCTGACTTTGTTGGAAGCTAGAAGCATCCCCTTCTGAGATTGTCCACTATGGGAGACTCCCAGTGAGTCTTGTCACGTCAGTAATTGCCTGCTGAGAAGAAAAGCAGGATATAAGAGCTTTCTGAATAACTAGAAAGTGGAGCTTCTCTACAGATATGATCACCAGATCCCAAACAAGGATGATAGAAAATTCCACTGGTGGTAGAAAGAAGATTTACTTCGACATCAACCCCTGGCAAAGATTACAGATTTTAGGAGCGCTGAATGCAAGCCAGATCCAAATTCTAGGCAATCATGAGTCACATTCAAATGCAGGTTCCACCTACTGTGCTGACATCTAATTCAGACATTGGTGCTTATTTAGTTTTCTTAGCTCACAGGCAAAACATATAACTGGTGGATTCCTCTGTTGTACATATACACATACATGCAGAACATACTATCTATTGTAAAGGTCTATATAATTGCTATTACTTCATATTAAAGAATTTTATTATAGGGAGAATATAAAAGTCCATTAAAGATAAAACTGACTGTTGGACTTCCCTGGCAGTCCAGTGTTTAAGACACTGCACTTTCAATGCCAGACACACGGGTTTGATCCCTGATCGGAGAACTAAGGTCCTACATGCCTTGCAACACAGCCAAAATGAAAACAAAACAAACCAAAAAATTGACTCTTGAAACCCAAGGCCTATTTTATCTACATGTGCATCAAAATACTTCCCCAACTTCAATATGTATTCATATAGAGAATGAAAATATCATCTTCATAGATTGAGGATGTGTCACCAATATTGAGTGAACTCGAATGTAAGCTCACTCTCATTGGTGTAGGTTCATGAATTGTAACAAATGTGCCGCTTTGGTGGGTGATGTTGATAATCAGGGAGGTTATTAGGACAGAGGATATATGGGAAATCTCTACCTTCCACTCATTTTGTTGTGAACCTAAAACGACTCTAAAAAATAAATTCAACTAAAACCAAAATAATATACCACAGTAATCCATTTGAAATCATTTATGGAAATTTAATAGAGTTCTAACACAGGAGATACACAATAATACAAAGTTGAGTTTTGCAGATATTATTATTGGATAGAGGAGAACACTTAGAAGAGAGTATTATGCAGTAGAACAGCTGCTGCAATACAGGTTAATACAAAGTGCTACAGGTGCATCAAAGCAGAGAGGGAGATTAATTCCACCACAGAGAATTAATGAAAGGTACCTAGTGCAGTCAAAAATAATTAATTAATTTAAAACTTTAAAATAGTTTTAAAAAAAGAAAAGAAATGTAAGTGGCTCACCTCCCCAGGAAAACAATTTGACACTTTCTTTAAAGACTAAACACGTATCTACCATATGATCTTGCAACTGTACTCCTTCCTGGGCATTTATCCCAGGGAAATGAAAACATGTTCACACAAAGACATGTACATATATGTCCACAGAAGCTTCCATCATAACAGTCAGAAATTGGAAATCACCCTGATGTTCTCCAGTAGGTGAGCGCTTAAACAAACTGGTGTATCCACACCACAGAGCACCACTGAATTATGAAAAGGAATGAGCGTCAACCTGTAGCAATCTAAGAAGGTCCAACCAGTCCATCCTAAAGGAGATAAGTCCTGGGTGTTCATTGGAAGGACTGATGCTGAAGCTGAAGCTCCAATACTTCGGCCACCTCATGCATAGAGTTGACTCATTGGAAAAGAACCTGATGCTGGGAGGGATTGGGGGCAGGGGGAGAAGGGGATGACAGAGGATGAGATGACTGGATGGCATCACCGACTCGATGGGCATGAGTTTGAGTAAACTCCGGGAGTTGGTGATGGACAGGGAGGCCTGGCATGCTGCGATTCATGGGGTCGCAAAGAGTCGGACACAACTGAGTGACTGAACTATTGCTCCAAAGATCAGATTTTTGCCTAGGTTCCAAAGGATGATCAAAGAACCTTTTCAACTTGAGAAAGTGGGAAATAGCACTCAAAGTCTAAGGAGACTGCCTCCAAGTGTAAGTAGGATGGATGAGGAATGAAGGAAATGACCATATAAAAACAGGGAAATGATACAAGATAGAGAATTATGGAGACTGGGCTAAAGAGTTGAAACTTAAGGACACTCGGGATCATGAAAGTCATATTACATGAGTCACTCTGAGAGTGGTGTATGGAAGGATTGGCTTAGAAAGACTACAGTCAAGGAACCCAGACAGAATTATGAAGACGTGGCAAATAGTCATGGTTGAAGATGAGGCAGCAGTGAGAGTAATGGGAAGGAGATTCCAGAGAGATCAGTTCAGTCGCTCAGTTGTGTCCAACTCTCTGCAACTCCATGGACTGCAGCATGCCAGGCTATTCCCTGTCCATCACTAACTCCCAGAGCTTGCTCAAACTCATGTCCATCAAGTCAGTGATGCCATCCAGCAATCTCATCCTCTGACGTCCCCTTCTCCTCCTGCCTTCAATCTTGCCCAGCATTAGGGTCTTTTCCAAAGAGTCAGTTCTTCGCATCAGGTGACCAAAGTATTGGAGTTTCAGCTTCAGCATCAGTCCTTCCAATGAATATTCAGGACTGATTTCCTTCAGGATGGACTGGTCAGATCTCCTTGCAGTTCAAGGGACTTTCAAGAGTCTTCTCCAGCACCACAGTTCAAAAGCATCAATTCTTTGGTGCTCAGCTTTCTTTATAGTCCAACTCTCATATCCGTACATGACTACTGGAAAAACCATAGCTTTTTTCCAGAGATATTCCAGAGACAGTGTCCCACAGTAAAGTTCTATGCTCAGGACATCCTCAAATAATATTCTTTTTCACTATATTATTACTATTTTTTTTTTTTTTTACTATTCAACCATAAAATACATAGATGCTTTTAAGTATTGATCCTTTTCTTGCATGCCTTCCACAAATGTCAGAACATAAAGCTACCCTTATTAAAGTTCCTTTTACTTTTTAACTTTTACATTTCTTTTTATTTTTAAATTTTCAGCTCATAGTACCAAATTCCACAAGCCAATCTTTTTGTGTTTTATTTATTTTAAAAATTCTCCAAATGACAAGTGAAGCAAGAGGAGGTATAGATTATTCTGTGGATGATCTACTTTCCAACCCCTACTTTCAGTTGCTCAATCATGTTGGACTTTTTGCGACCCCATGGACTGTAGCCCACCAGGCTCCTCTGTCCATGGGATTTCCCAGGCAAGAATACTGGAGTAGACTGTGATTTCCTCCTCCAGGGGAATCTTCCTGACCCAGGGATTGAATTCACATCTCCTGCATCTCCTGCATTGGCAGGAGGATTCTAATCATCTACCTTTCTATATTTTCTCCATGGGCAAATATAGGTAGTCACACTATTCATGAGTTTATAACCACTGATAAATTACATTGACATTTTACACTGACTTTAATACTCAGTTTCTTTGGAGACACCTCACCCCATATACTCTTCTTTCCCTTAGAGGGCTTTAGGGCAACCAAACACTGAAACAGAAAGCGTCAACTCACGGTTCAAAGGGTAAGTTAAACCTCTCCAAGAAGGAAAGTCAGTGATGCCATCCAGGACTGGAGATTAATGGTTAAAAGATTACATCACTGCATGTACAAAAAGAAAGACTGAACCTTTATATTTTTGAAGTCATTCTTAGATCACAATTAACTTCTTAACTTTACTTCACCCTCTATCCCCAGTGGAACACTATGTGGATAAAAGCCCTCTTAAGATGATTATTGTCACGTAATAGCCAGTAGGGGCTTCCCAGGTAGCTCAGTGGTAAAGAGCCCACCTGCCAACACAGGAGACGTAGGTTTGATCCCTGGATCGGGACAATCCCCTGGAGAAGGAAATGGCAACCCACTCCAGTATTCTTGCCTGGAGAATCCCATGGACAGAAGAGCCTGGTGGGCTACAGTCCATAGGATCTCAAAGAGTCTGACACAACCAAAGTGACTCAGCATGCATGCACACACAACTGTAAATACATTCAGGTGGTTCCTGGAACATATGATCTATTGAAACGCATATTCTATTGGATTTCAATTAAGAGACAGAGTGCAAAGTCCAAGTGCTATGTACTTTTTTTTTTAAGTTTTTCCTCTCTGAGAGTTACTAGAAAAATGAGGTTTAAAAATCATTGTTAATAAATTTATTCCAGTTTTGCATTTATTCATCCATTATATCAGAACCTGGTTGTGTTTGTGTCCTTATATCAGTACTTGGGTTGTCTTTGTGTCAGAGCAATGACGATGTCTGACCCTGGAGTTTATTTGTGAAATCCATTTGTAGTAGGTGGTGAATAAGTACAGGAGTAAATATAATAAACTCCTTGAAGAATACACGTCTTCTCTGTGTGTGTGTCTCTGTCTCCCTCTCTATCTCTTTACTTGCAATTAGTAAAAACTCAGTTTAATTAAACTCAGAACACTGGGAGTATATATCTGGCCAGTTTAGTTCCAAAGTAACAACTGAATTTTTGACAAACAAAGCAGAACTTAGATGTATCCGTTCACTTATTCTTTCAACAAATATTTGTAGAGTGTTTATCTTATCCCACATCATGCATCAGGCAGTGGAGATAAAACAGTAAACAAGACAGATATGGAGACTGCTCTCATGGAACTGCCAGCTTATTTTAGGGAATAGCAAGCAAATGACAAAATAACATAACTACAAAATGTGATAAATGTTACAGAAAGAAAAAACAAGATGTTAAGATAAAGGATACCTACAACAGAGAGTCAGATGAGGTTGGTGTAGATTTAATAAGCAAGCTATCTTTGAGGAAGTAGAATTACGCTGACATCTAAAGGATGAGAAATATCCCATCATGCAAATTAATAGTAAAGCTTTTTCCAGGGAACAGCCTGTGAAAAGTTGCTGAAGTGGGAAAGAGTCCTCCATGACTGTTTTTAGGAACTCTTTTCAGATCTGCCTTCATAGCCTAAAAGGTATTTTTTTTTTAATGTGATTGAGAATGTTGAAACCGTCCTCCTTGATAGCGTCATTTTTTCTTTTGAAGCAATCAATGAGCAACTGTGCCAAATCAAATGAATGAATACGTACTGGATAATATTGCTTCCAATAAAAAATGAAGAGACTAGCTCTCATCTATCAACTGGCTCTGATACAATTTTAGAAGGAATTCTAAAATTTGCAAAGGAAATGAACAAAAGTTCATAGAATAAGCCGTAGAAAATGGCTCTTAAACATTTGAAAATATGGCCACACTCATTATTAGTTTAACTCCAAGTAAAGTTGTGATGTTTTTACCAATCAGATAGGCACAGACCAAAAAGCTTGACAATATACTCTGTTGTTGATGGCATAAGTAAATAGGCCCTCTCATACCTTATCTATAGGTGTGAACTGGTACGTGTGTGTGCATACATGTAGACATGCATGTGTATAGTGTATCTCTGGAGGGATACATAGGAAACCAGCAATCCCAGTTCTCTGTGGTAAGAGTA